>NW_027207578.1:0-220110 GCF_963455315.2 Globicephala melas | reverse complement strand
GTTGCGGCCAGCTCACAAGAAAACGAGTTGAAGAAAGGAGCTCAGGGGCACTGTAATTCACAAACCTGCAGAGTTATAAATGACAACTATCGTCCAAAAATATACTGAAGTAAGGCTGCCAAGAGGACTTGAAAGCGGGGCAGAATTGCAGGAAACCGATTTCAGGAGGTAGACTGGAATTGCATTGAAAGCATAGGAAAAGAGGCAGAACGTCCACAATGATGCACTTGGCCAAAAAGGGCGTATGCGTTTTTTCCTGAATATATTCAGGAAAAACGCATACGCCCTTTTTGGCCAACCAAGCAAGCTTGCAAAGGAAATCTGCACTACAATGAAGTCTCACTTCCCCCCGGTCAAAAGGGCCATCTGAAAAAAGTGTAAAATCCAGAAAGGCAGGACAGGCCATGGAGAACTGGGAGCCTTGTTATGCTGATGGGCGGGATGTAAACTGCCAACAGACACTCGGGAGAAGTGTATGGTGTTTCCTGAAACATCTAAAAAACAAAGCAACAGAGCCTAGGGCACTTCCACTTATGGTCCTATAGCTTAGGGAAATTAAAATCAAAAAGACACAGCCAC
The DNA here is from genome assembly GCF_963455315.2 of Globicephala melas. Taxonomy (NCBI): domain Eukaryota; kingdom Metazoa; phylum Chordata; class Mammalia; order Artiodactyla; family Delphinidae; genus Globicephala; species Globicephala melas. The sequence continues at coordinate 219,531 of NW_027207578.1, read as the reverse complement.
CCCAAAGTTTGGGACGCCTCTGTTTACAAGAACCTCGTTTACCGTACAAGTTCAATATCACAGAAAGTGAAAAATGGATAAAGAACTTGTGGTACTTACGTACAATGCAGTATCACTCAGCAGTGAAATCTATGTCATCAGGCCCGTAGCAGCACAATGAGTGGATTCAGGTACGATGATTCTAACTGAAATAAGTCACACAGAAAAAGAAACATCATAAGATATCAGTAATACACGGAATGTAAACTTGGCTACACAGGAACTGAATTACAGAACAGAACAGGGTCTCAAATTTAGAAAACCAACTTATGCTTGTTTAAGGGTAAAGGTGAGTTGGGGTGCTGCATAAAACCAGAGATTGAAATGAGCACAGATAAAGTTCCTTAAGCCAAATATGGAATAGACAAGAGCTACTCCTTGCTCAACGAAATGGACTCAACACCGCATATTAAACGCCTAAGAATGTACCTGACTCTTAAGTATCTTAAAACCTATGGATTGCTATGTCTCCGAAAGAGAATCAAGCATGTGTACAGGGACATAAACGCAGCAGTGATAGGATTGGAGAGGTTCGGTGAGCAAATGAAGACCCTTTGAAGTCATATTGCATGGTACCCATTCCACGGGTTTCAACTACCCAGGTTTAAGGTATTCTTCCTTCAGCTAAAACATGCATGTGGAACCTAGAGTATGATCAACCATGTGATCGGGAGACGTGTTCAAATATGTCTCAGTTTTCGTACCCTGGTACTCGGGTGCAACATTCCAGACGCTTTACTAACACTCTCCCGACTTGGAGAGTCAGTCCCTTTAACCTCCTGTTTGGCCCAGTTTGCAATTTCTGCGGAAGATGAACAGGAATAGCGAGAACCAATGAGAGACTAGCTGGAGGTGTCTGGACGGGCAAATTTAACTCTCATTTCCCACCAGGAAGAGGAAATAACCAAAGGCTCAGCGTGCCGTGCCGGAACCAGATTAGGGCCTGAAGCCATCCTGCGGTGTTGCGGCCAGCTCACAAGAAAACGAGTTGAAGAAAGGAGCTCAGGGGCACTGTAATTCACAAACCTGCAGAGTTATAAATGACAACTATCGTCCAAAAATATACTGAAGTAAGGCTGCCAAGAGGACTTGAAAGCGGGGCAGAATTGCAGGAAACCGATTTCAGGAGGTAGACTGGAATTGCATTGAAAGCATAGGAAAAGAGGCAGAACGTCCACAATGATGCACTTGGCCAAAAAGGGCGTATGCGTTTTTTCCTGAATATATTCAGGAAAAAACGCATACGCCCTTTTTGGCCAACCAAGCAAGCTTGCAAAGGAAATCTGCACTACAATGAAGTCTCACTTCCCCCGGTCAAAAGGGCCATCTGAAAAAAGTGTAAAATCCAGAAAGGCAGGACAGGCCATGGAGAACTGGGAGCCTTGTTATGCTGATGGGCGGGATGTAAACTGCCAACAGACACTCGGGAGAAGTGTATGGTGTTTCCTGAAACATCTAAAAAACAAAGCAACAGAGCCTAGGGCACTTCCACTTATGGTCCTATAGTTTAGGGAAATTAAAATCAAAAAGACACAGCCACCCCAATGTTTGGGACGCCTCTGTTTACAAGAACCTCGTTTACCGTACAAGTTCAATATCACAGAAAGTGAAAAATGGATAAAGAACTTGTGGTACTTACGTACAATGCAGTATCACTCAGCAGTGAAATCTATGCCATCAGGCCCGTAGCAGCACAATGAGTGGATTCAGGTACGATGATTCTAACTGAAATAAGTCACACAGAAAAAGAAACATCATACGATATCAGTAATACACGGAATGTCAACTTGGCTACACAGGAACTGAATTACAGAACAGAACAGGGTCTCAAATTTAGAAAACCAACTTATGCTTGTTTAAGGGTAAAGGTGAGTTGGGGTGCTGCATAAAACCAGAGATTGAAATGAGCACAGATAAAGTTCCTTAAGCCAAATATGGAATAGACAAGAGCTACTCCTTGCTCAACGAAATGGACTCAACACCGCATATTAAACGCCTAAGAATGTACCTGACTCTTAAGTATCTTAAAACGTATGGATTGCTATGTCTCCGAAAGAGAATCAAGCATGTGTACAGGGACATAAACGCAGCAGTGATAGGATTGGAGAGGTTCGGTGAGCAAATGAAGACCCTTTGAAGTCATATTGCATGGTACCCATTCCACGGCTTTCAACTACCCAGGTTTAAGGTATTCTTCCTTCAGCTAAAACATGCATGTGGAACCTAGAGTATGATCAACCATGTGATCGGGAGACGTGTTCAAATATGTCTCAGTTTTCGTACGCTGGTACTCGGGTGCAACATTCCAGACGCTTTACTAACACTCTCCCGACTTGGAGAGTCAGTCCCTTTAACCTCCTGTTTGGCCCAGTTTGCAATTTCTGCGGAAGATGAACAGGAATAGCGAGAACCAATGAGAGACTAGCTGGAGGTGTCTGGACGGGCAAATTTAACTCTCATTTCCCACCAGGAAGAGGAAATAACCAAAGGCTCAGCGTGCCGTGCCGGAACCAGATTAGGGCCTGAAGCCATCCTGCGGTGTTGCGGCCAGCTCACAAGAAAACGAGTTGAAGAAAGGAGCTCAGGGGCACTGTAATTCACAAACCTGCAGAGTTATAAATGACAACTATCGTCCAAAAACATACTGAAGTAAGGCTGCCAAGAGGACTTGAAAGCGGGGCAGAATTGCAGGAAACCGATTTCAGGAGGTAGACTGGAATTGCATTGAAAGCATAGGAAAAGAGGCAGAACGTCCACAATGATGCACTTGGCCAAAAAGGGCGTATGCGTTTTTTCCTGAATATATTCAGGAAAGAACGCATACGCCCTTTTTGGCCAACCAAGCAAGCTTGCAAAGGAAATCTGCACTACAATGAAGTCTCACTTCCCCCCGGTCAAAAGGGCCATCTGAAAAAAGTGTAAAATCCAGAAAGGCAGGACAGGCCATGGAGAACTGGGAGCCTTGTTATGCTGATGGGCGGGATGTAAACTGCCAACAGACACTCGGGAGAAGTGTATGGTGTTTCCTGAAACATCTAAAAAACAAAGCAACAGAGCCTAGGGCACTTCCACTTATGGTCCTATAGCTTAGGGAAATTAAAATCAAAAAGACACAGCCACCCCAAAGTTTGGGACGCCTCTGTTTACAAGAACCTCGTTTACCGTACAAGTTCAATATCACAGAAAGTGAAAAATGGATAAAGAACTTGTGGTACTTACGTACAATGCAGTATCACTCAGCAGTGAAATCTATGCCATCAGGCCCGTAGCAGCACAATGAGTGGATTCAGGTACGATGATTCTTACTGAAATAAGTCACACAGAAAAAGAAACATCATACGATATCAGTAATACACGGAATGTCAACTTGGCTACACAGGAACTGAATTACAGAACAGAACAGGGTCTCAAATTTAGAAAACCAACTTATGCTTGTTTAAGGGTAAAGGTGAGTTGGGGTGCTGCATAAAACCAGAGATTGAAATGAGCACAGATAAAGTTCCTTAAGCCAAATATGGAATAGACAAGAGCTACTCCTTGCTCAACGAAATGGACTCAACACCGCATATTAAACGCCTAAGAATGTACCTGACTCTTAAGTATCTTAAAACCTATGGATTGCTATGTCTCCGAAAGAGAATCAAGCATGTGTACAGGGACATAAACGCAGCAGTGATAGGATTGGAGAGGTTCGGTGAGCAAATGAAGACCCTTTGAAGTCATATTGCATGGTACCCATTCCACGGGTTTCAACTACCCAGGTTTAAGGTATTCTTCCTTCAGCTAAAACATGCATGTGGAACCTAGAGTATGATCAACCATGTGATCGGGAGACGTGTTCAAATATGTCTCAGTTTTCGTACCCTGGTACTCGGGTGCAACATTCCAGACGCTTTACTAACACTCTCCCGACTTGGAGAGTCAGTCCCTTTAACCTCCTGTTTGGCCCAGTTTGCAATTTCTGCGGAAGATGAACAGGAATAGCGAGAACCAATGAGAGACTAGCTGGAGGTGTCTGGACGGGCAAATTTAACTCTCATTTCCCACCAGGAAGAGGAAATAACCAAAGGCTCAGCGTGCCGTGCCGGAACCAGATTAGGGCCTGAAGCCATCCTGCGGTGTTGCGGCCAGCTCACAAGAAAACGAGTTGAAGAAAGGAGCTCAGGGGCACTGTAATTCACAAACCTGCAGAGTTATAAATGACAACTATCGTCCAAAAATATACTGAAGTAAGGCTGCCAAGAGGACTTGAAAGCGGGGCAGAATTGCAGGAAACCGATTTCAGGAGGTAGACTGGAATTGCATTGAAAGCATAGGAAAAGAGGCAGAACGTCCACAATGATGCACTTGGCCAAAAAGGGCGTATGCGTTTTTTCCTGAATATATTCAGGAAAAAACGCATACGCCCTTTTTGGCCAACCAAGCAAGCTTGCAAAGGAAATCTGCACTACAATGAAGTCTCACTTCCCCCCGGTCAAAAGGGCCATCTGAAAAAAGTGTAAAATCCAGAAAGGCAGGACAGGCCATGGAGAACTGGGAGCCTTGTTATGCTGATGGGCGGGATGTAAACTGCCAACAGACACTCGGGAGAAGTGTATGGTGTTTCCTGAAACATCTAAAAAACAAAGCAACAGAGCCTAGGGCACTTCCACTTATGGTCCTATAGTTTAGGGAAATTAAAATCAAAAAGACACAGCCACCCCAATGTTTGGGACGCCTCTGTTTACAAGAACCTCGTTTACCGTACAAGTTCAATATCACAGAAAGTGAAAAATGGATAAAGAACTTGTGGTACTTACGTACAATGCAGTATCACTCAGCAGTGAAATCTATGCCATCAGGCCCGTAGCAGCACAATGAGTGGATTCAGGTACGATGATTCTAACTGAAATAAGTCACACAGAAAAAGAAACATCATACGATATCAGTAATACACGGAATGTCAACTTGGCTACACAGGAACTGAATTACAGAACAGAACAGGGTCTCAAATTTAGAAAACCAACTTATGCTTGTTTAAGGGTAAAGGTGAGTTGGGGTGCTGCATAAAACCAGAGATTGAAATGAGCACAGATAAAGTTCCTTAAGCCAAATATGGAATAGACAAGAGCTACTCCTTGCTCAACGAAATGGACTCAACACCGCATATTAAACGCCTAAGAATGTACCTGACTCTTAAGTATCTTAAAACCTATGGATTGCTATGTCTCCGAAAGAGAATCAAGCATGTGTACAGGGACATAAACGCAGCAGTGATAGGATTGGAGAGGTTCGGTGAGCAAATGAAGACCCTTTGAAGTCATATTGCATGGTACCCATTCCACGGCTTTCAACTACCCAGGTTTAAGGTATTCTTCCTTCAGCTAAAACATGCATGTGGAACCTAGAGTATGATCAACCATGTGATCGGGAGACGTGTTCAAATATGTCTCAGTTTTCGTACCCTGGTACTCGGGTGCAACATTCCAGACGCTTTACTAACACTCTCCCGACTTGGAGAGTCAGTCCCTTTAACCTCCTGTTTGGCCCAGTTTGCAATTTCTGCGGAAGATGAACAGGAATAGCGAGAACCAATGAGAGACTAGCTGGAGGTGTCTGGACGGGCAAATTTAACTCTCATTTCCCACCAGGAAGAGGAAATAACCAAAGGCTCAGCGTGCCGTGCCGGAACCAGATTAGGGCCTGAAGCCATCCTGCGGTGTTGCGGCCAGCTCACAAGAAAACGAGTTGAAGAAAGGAGCTCAGGGGCACTGTAATTCACAAACCTGCAGAGTTATAAATGACAACTATCGTCCAAAAATATACTGAAGTAAGGCTGCCAAGAGGACTTGAAAGCGGGGCAGAATTGCAGGAAACCGATTTCAGGAGGTAGACTGGAATTGCATTGAAAGCATAGGAAAAGAGGCAGAACGTCCACAATGATGCACTTGGCCAAAAAGGGCGTATGCGTTTTTTCCTGAATATATTCAGGAAAGAACGCATACGCCCTTTTTGGCCAACCAAGCAAGCTTGCAAAGGAAATCTGCACTACAATGAAGTCTCACTTCCCCCCGGTCAAAAGGGCCATCTGAAAAAAGTGTAAAATCCAGAAAGGCAGGACAGGCCATGGAGAACTGGGAGCCTTGTTATGCTGATGGGCGGGATGTAAACTGCCAACAGACACTCGGGAGAAGTGTATGGTGTTTCCTGAAACATCTAAAAAACAAAGCAACAGAGCCTAGGGCACTTCCACTTATGGTCCTATAGCTTAGGGAAATTAAAATCAAAAAGACACAGCCACCCCAATGTTTGGGACGCCTCTGTTTACAAGAACTTCGTTTACCGTACAAGTTCAATATCACAGAAAGTGAAAAATGGATAAAGAACTTGTGGTACTTACGTACAATGCAGTATCACTCAGCAGTGAAATCTATGTCATCAGGCCCGTAGCAGCACAATGAGTGGATTCAGGTACGATGATTCTAACTGAAATAAGTCACACAGAAAAAGAAACATCATAAGATATCAGTAATACACGGAATGTCAACTTGGCTACACAGGAACTGAATTACAGAACAGAACAGGGTCTCAAATTTAGAAAACCAACTTATGCTTGTTTAAGGGTAAAGGTGAGTTGGGGTGCTGCATAAAACCAGAGATTGAAATGAGCACAGATAAAGTTCCTTAAGCCAAATATGGAATAGACAAGAGCTACTCCTTGCTCAACGAAATGGACTCAACACCGCATATTAAACGCCTAAGAATGTACCTGACTCTTAAGTATCTTAAAACCTATGGATTGCTATGTCTCCGAAAGAGAATCAAGCATGTGTACAGGGACATAAACGCAGCAGTGATAGGATTGGAGAGGTTCGGTGAGCAAATGAAGACCCTTTGAAGTCATATTGCATGGTACCCATTCCACGGGTTTCAACTACCCAGGTTTAAGGTATTCTTCCTTCAGCTAAAACATGCATGTGGAACCTAGAGTATGATCAACCATGTGATCGGGAGACGTGTTCAAATATGTCTCAGTTTTCGTACCCTGGTACTCGGGTGCAACATTCCAGACGCTTTACTAACACTCTCCCGACTTGGAGAGTCAGTCCCTTTAACCTCCTGTTTGGCCCAGTTTGCAATTTCTGCGGAAGATGAACAGGAATAGCGAGAACCAATGAGAGACTAGCTGGAGGTGTCTGGACGGGCAAATTTAACTCTCATTTCCCACCAGGAAGAGGAAATAACCAAAGGCTCAGCGTGCCGTGCCGGAACCAGATTAGGGCCTGAAGCCATCCTGCGGTGTTGCGGCCAGCTCACAAGAAAACGAGTTGAAGAAAGGAGCTCAGGGGCACTGTAATTCACAAACCTGCAGAGTTATAAATGACAACTATCGTCCAAAAATATACTGAAGTAAGGCTGCCAAGAGGACTTGAAAGCGGGGCAGAATTGCAGGAAACCGATTTCAGGAGGTAGACTGGAATTGCATTGAAAGCATAGGAAAAGAGGCAGAACGTCCACAATGATGCACTTGGCCAAAAAGGGCGTATGCGTTTTTTCCTGAATATATTCAGGAAAGAACGCATACGCCCTTTTTGGCCAACCAAGCAAGCTTGCAAAGGAAATCTGCACTACAATGAAGTCTCACTTCCCCCCGGTCAAAAGGGCCATCTGAAAAAAGTGTAAAATCCAGAAAGGCAGGACAGGCCATGGAGAACTGGGAGCCTTGTTATGCTGATGGGCGGGATGTAAACTGCCAACAGACACTCGGGAGAAGTGTATGGTGTTTCCTGAAACATCTAAAAAACAAAGCAACAGAGCCTAGGGCACTTCCACTTATGGTCCTATAGTTTAGGGAAATTAAAATAAAAAAGACACAGCCACCCCAATGTTTGGGACGCCTCTGTTTACAAGAACCTCGTTTACCGTACAAGTTCAATATCACAGAAAGTGAAAAATGGATAAAGAACTTGTGGTACTTACGTACAATGCAGTATCACTCAGCAGTGAAATCTATGCCATCAGGCCCGTAGCAGCACAATGAGTGGATTCAGGTACGATGATTCTAACTGAAATAAGTCACACAGAAAAAGAAACATCATAAGATATCAGTAATACACGGAATGTCAACTTGGCTACACAGGAACTGAATTACAGAACAGAACAGGGTCTCAAATTTAGAAAACCAACTTATGCTTGTTTAAGGGTAAAGGTGAGTTGGGGTGCTGCATAAAACCAGAGATTGAAATGAGCACAGATAAAGTTCCTTAAGCCAAATATGGAATAGACAAGAGCTACTCCTTGCTCAACGAAATGGACTCAACACCGCATATTAAACGCCTAAGAATGTACCTGACTCTTAAGTATCTTAAAACCTATGGATTGCTATGTCTCCGAAAGAGAATCAAGCATGTGTACAGGGACATAAACGCAGCAGTGATAGGATTGGAGAGGTTCGGTGAGCAAATGAAGACCCTTTGAAGTCATATTGCATGGTACCCATTCCACGGCTTTCAACTACCCAGGTTTAAGGTATTCTTCCTTCAGCTAAAACATGCATGTGGAACCTAGAGTATGATCAACCATGTGATCGGGAGACGTGTTCAAATATGTCTCAGTTTTCGTACCCTGGTACTCGGGTGCAACATTCCAGACGCTTTACTAACACTCTCCCGACTTGGAGAGTCAGTCCCTTTAACCTCCTGTTTGGCCCAGTTTGCAATTTCTGCGGAAGATGAACAGGAATAGCGAGAACCAATGAGAGACTAGCTGGAGGTGTCTGGACGGGCAAATTTAACTCTCATTTCCCACCAGGAAGAGGAAATAACCAAAGGCTCAGCGTGCCGTGCCGGAACCAGATTAGGGCCTGAAGCCATCCTGCGGTGTTGCGGCCAGCTCACAAGAAAACGAGTTGAAGAAAGGAGCTCAGGGGCACTGTAATTCACAAACCTGCAGAGTTATAAATGACAACTATCGTCCAAAAATATACTGAAGTAAGGCTGCCAAGAGGACTTGAAAGCGGGGCAGAATTGCAGGAAACCGATTTCAGGAGGTAGACTGGAATTGCATTGAAAGCATAGGAAAAGAGGCAGAACGTCCACAATGATGCACTTGGCCAAAAAGGGCGTATGCGTTTTTTCCTGAATATATTCAGGAAAAAACGCATACGCCCTTTTTGGCCAACCAAGCAAGCTTGCAAAGGAAATCTGGACTACAATGAAGTCTCACTTCCCCCCGGTCAAAAGGGCCATCTGAAAAAAGTGTAAAATCCAGAAAGGCAGGACAGGCCATGGAGAACTGGGAGCCTTGTTATGCTGATGGGCGGGATGTAAACTGCCAACAGACACTCGGGAGAAGTGTATGGTGTTTCCTGAAACATCTAAAAAACAAAGCAACAGAGCCTAGGGCACTTCCACTTATGGTCCTATAGTTTAGGGAAATTAAAATAAAAAAGACACAGCCACCCCAATGTTTGGGACGCCTCTGTTTACAAGAACCTCGTTTACCGTACAAGTTCAATATCACAGAAAGTGAAAAATGGATAAAGAACTTGTGGTACTTACGTACAATGCAGTATCACTCAGCAGTGAAATCTATGCCATCAGGCCCGTAGCAGCACAATGAGTGGATTCAGGTACGATGATTCTAACTGAAATAAGTCACACAGAAAAAGAAACATCATAAGATATCAGTAATACACGGAATGTCAACTTGGCTACACAGGAACTGAATTACAGAACAGAACAGGGTCTCAAATTTAGAAAACTAACTTATGCTTGTTTAAGGGTAAAGGTGAGTTGGGGTGCTGCATAAAACCAGAGATTGAAATGAGCACAGATAAAGTTCCTTAAGCCAAATATGGAATAGACAAGAGCTACTCCTTGCTCAACGAAATGGACTCAACACCGCATATTAAACGCCTAAGAATGTACCTGACTCTTAAGTATCTTAAAACCTATGGATTGCTATGTCTCCGAAAGAGAATCAAGCATGTGTACAGGGACATAAACGCAGCAGTGATAGGATTGGAGAGGTTCGGTGAGCAAATGAAGACCCTTTGAAGTCATATTGCATGGTACCCATTCCACGGCTTTCAACTACCCAGGTTTAAGGTATTCTTCCTTCAGCTAAAACATGCATGTGGAACCTAGAGTATGATCAACCATGTGATCGGGAGACGTGTTCAAATATGTCTCAGTTTTCGTACCCTGGTACTCGGGTGCAACATTCCAGACGCTTTACTAACACTCTCCCGACTTGGAGAGTCAGTCCCTTTAACCTCCTGTTTGGCCCAGTTTGCAATTTCTGCGGAAGATGAACAGGAATAGCGAGAACCAATGAGAGACTAGCTGGAGGTGTCTGGACGGGCAAATTTAACTCTCATTTCCCACCAGGAAGAGGAAATAACCAAAGGCTCAGCGTGCCGTGCCGGAACCAGATTAGGGCCTGAAGCCATCCTGCGGTGTTGCGGCCAGCTCACAAGAAAACGAGTTGAAGAAAGGAGCTCAGGGGCACTGTAATTCACAAACCTGCAGAGTTATAAATGACAACTATCGTCCAAAAATATACTGAAGTAAGGCTGCCAAGAGGACTTGAAAGCGGGGCAGAATTGCAGGAAACCGATTTCAGGAGGTAGACTGGAATTGCATTGAAAGCATAGGAAAAGAGGCAGAACGTCCACAATGATGCACTTGGCCAAAAAGGGCGTATGCGTTTTTTCCTGAATATATTCAGGAAAGAACGCATACGCCCTTTTTGGCCAACCAAGCAAGCTTGCAAAGGAAATCTGCACTACAATGAAGTCTCACTTCCCCCCGGTCAAAAGGGCCATCTGAAAAAAGTGTAAAATCCAGAAAGGCAGGACAGGCCATGGAGAACTGGGAGCCTTGTTATGCTGATGGGCGGGATGTAAACTGCCAACAGACACTCGGGAGAAGTGTATGGTGTTTCCTGAAACATCTAAAAAACAAAGCAACAGAGCCTAGGCCACTTCCACTTATGGTCCTATAGCTTAGGGAAATTAAAATCAAAAAGACACAGCCACCCCAATGTTTGGGACGCCTCTGTTTACAAGAACCTCGTTTACCGTACAAGTTCAATATCACAGAAAGTGAAAAATGGATAAAGAACTTGTGGTACTTACGTACAATGCAGTATCACTCAGCAGTGAAATCTATGCCATCAGGCCCGTAGCAGCACAATGAGTGGATTCAGGTACGATGATTCTAACTGAAATAAGTCACACAGAAAAAGAAACATCATACGATATCAGTAATACACGGAATATCAACTTGGCTACACAGGAACTGAATTACAGAACAGAACAGGGTCTCAAATTTAGAAAACCAACTTATGCTTGTTTAAGGGTAAAGGTGAGTTGGGGTGCTGCATAAAACCAGAGATTGAAATGAGCACAGATAAAGTTCCTTAAGCCAAATATGGAATAGACAAGAGCTACTCCTTGCTCAACGAAATGGACTCAACACCGCATATTAAACGCCTAAGAATGTACCTGACTCTTAAGTATCTTAAAACGTATGGATTGCTATGTCTCCGAAAGAGAATCAAGCATGTGTACAGGGACATAAACGCAGCAGTGATAGGATTGGAGAGGTTCGGTGAGCAAATGAAGACCCTTTGAAGTCATATTGCATGGTACCCATTCCACGGCTTTCAACTACCCAGGTTTAAGGTATTCTTCCTTCAGCTAAAACATGCATGTGGAACCTAGAGTATGATCAACCATGTGATCGGGAGACGTGTTCAAATATGTCTCAGTTTTCGTACCCTGGTACTCGGGTGCAACATTCCAGACGCTTTACTAACACTCTCCCGACTTGGAGAGTCAGTCCCTTTAACTTCCTGTTTGGCCCAGTTTGCAATTTCTGCGGAAGATGAACAGGAATAGCGAGAACCAATGAGAGACTAGCTGGAGGTGTCTGGACGGGCAAATTTAACTCTCATTTCCCACCAGGAAGAGGAAATAACCAAAGGCTCAGCGTGCCGTACCGGAACCAGATTAGGGCCTGAAGCCATCCTGCGGTGTTGCGGCCAGCTCACAAGAAAACGAGTTGAAGAAAGGAGCTCAGGGGCACTGTAATTCACAAACCTGCAGAGTTATAAATGACAACTATCGTCCAAAAATATACTGAAGTAAGGCTGCCAAGAGGACTTGAAAGCGGGGCAGAATTGCAGGAAACCGATTTCAGGAGGTAGACTGGAATTGCATTGAAAGCATAGGAAAAGAGGCAGAACGTCCACAATGATGCACTTGGCCAAAAAGGGCGTATGCGTTTTTTCCTGAATATATTCAGGAAAGAACGCATACGCCCTTTTTGGCCAACCAAGCAAGCTTGCAAAGGAAATCTGCACTACAATGAAGTCTCACTTCCCCCCGGTCAAAAGGGCCATCTGAAAAACGTGTAAAATCCAGAAAGGCAGGACAGGCCATGGAGAACTGGGAGCCTTGTTATGCTGATGGGCGTGATGTAAACTGCCAACAGACACTCGGGAGAAGTGTATGGTGTTTCCTGAAACATCTAAAAAACAAAGCAACAGAGCCTAGGCCACTTCCACTTATGGTCCTATAGCTTAGGGAAATTAAAATCAAAAAGACACAGCCACCCCAATGTTTGGGACGCCTCTGTTTACAAGAACCTCGTTTACCGTACAAGTTCAATATCACAGAAAGTGAAAAATGGATAAAGAACTTGTGGTACTTACGTACAATGCAGTATCACTCAGCAGTGAAATCTATGCCATCAGGCCCGTAGCAGCACAATGAGTGGATTCAGGTACGATGATTCTAACTGAAATAAGTCACACAGAAAAAGAAACATCATACGATATCAGTAATACACGGAATATCAACTTGGCTACACAGGAACTGAATTACAGAACAGAACAGGATCTCAAATTTAGAAAACCAACTTATGCTTGTTTAAGGGTAAAGGTGAGTTGGGGTGCTGCATAAAACCAGAGATTGAAATGAGCACAGATAAAGTTCCTTAAGCCAAATATGGAATAGACAAGAGCTACTCCTTGCTCAACGAAATGGACTCAACACCGCATATTAAACGCCTAAGAATGTACCTGACTCTTAAGTATCTTAAAACGTATGGATTGCTATGTCTCCGAAAGAGAATCAAGCATGTGTACAGGGACATAAACGCAGCAGTGATAGGATTGGAGAGGTTCGGTGAGCAAATGAAGACCCTTTGAAGTCATATTGCATGGTACCCATTCCACGGCTTTCAACTACCCAGGTTTAAGGTATTCTTCCTTCAGCTAAAACATGCATGTGGAACCTAGAGTATGATCAACCATGTGATCGGGAGACGTGTTCAAATATGTCTCAGTTTTCGTACCCTGGTACTCGGGTGCAACATTCCAGACGCTTTACTAACACTCTCCCGACTTGGAGAGTCAGTCCCTTTAACCTCCTGTTTGGCCCAGTTTGCAATTTCTGCGGAAGATGAACAGGAATAGCGAGAACCAATGAGAGACTAGCTGGAGGTGTCTGGACGGGCAAATTTAACTCTCATTTCCCACCAGGAAGAGGAAATAACCAAAGGCTCAGCGTGCCGTGCCGGAACCAGATTAGGGCCTGAAGCCATCCTGCGGTGTTGCGGCCAGCTCACAAGAAAACGAGTTGAAGAAAGGAGCTCAGGGGCACTGTAATTCACAAACCTGCAGAGTTATAAATGACAACTATCGTCCAAAAATATACTGAAGTAAGGCTGCCAAGAGGACTTGAAAGCAGGGCAGAATTGCAGGAAACCGATTTCAGGAGGTAGACTGGAATTGCATTGAAAGCATAGGAAAAGAGGCAGAACGTCCACAATGATGCACTTGGCCAAAAAGGGCGTATGCGTTTTTTCCTGAATATATTCAGGAAAGAACGCATACGCCCTTTTTGGCCAACCAAGCAAGCTTGCAAAGGAAATCTGCACTACAATGAAGTCTCACTTCCCCCCGGTCAAAAGGGCCATCTGAAAAACGTGTAAAATCCAGAAAGGCAGGACAGGCCATGGAGAACTGGGAGCCTTGTTATGCTGATGGGCGGGATGTAAACTGCCAACAGACACTCGGGAGAAGTGTATGGTGTTTCCTGAAACATCTAAAAAACAAAGCAACAGAGCCTAGGCCACTTCCACTTATGGTCCTATAGCTTAGGGAAATTAAAATCAAAAAGACACAGCCACCCCAATGTTTGGGACGCCTCTGTTTACAAGAACCTCGTTTACCGTACAAGTTCAATATCACAGAAAGTGAAAAATGGATAAAGAACTTGTGGTACTTACGTACAATGCAGTATCACTCAGCAGTGAAATCTATGCCATCAGGCCCGTAGCAGCACAATGAGTGGATTCAGGTACGATGATTCTAACTGAAATAAGTCACACAGAAAAAGAAACATCATACGATATCAGTAATACACGGAATGTCAACTTGGCTACACAGGAACTGAATTACAGAACAGAACAGGGTCTCAAATTTAGAAAACCAACTTATGCTTGTTTAAGGGTAAAGGTGAGTTGGGGTGCTGCATAAAACCAGAGATTGAAATGAGCACAGATAAAGTTCCTTAAGCCAAATATGGAATAGACAAGAGCTACTCCTTGCTCAACGAAATGGACTCAACACCGCATATTAAACGCCTAAGAATGTACCTGACTCTTAAGTATCTTAAAACGTATGGATTGCTATGTCTCCGAAAGAGAATCAAGCATGTGTACAGGGACATAAACGCAGCAGTGATAGGATTGCAGAGGTTCGGTGAGCAAATGAAGACCCTTTGAAGTCATATTGCATGGTACCCATTCCACGGCTTTCAACTACCCAGGTTTAAGGTATTCTTCCTTCAGCTAAAACATGCATGTGGAACCTAGAGTATGATCAACCATGTGATCGGGAGACGTGTTCAAATATGTCTCAGTTTTCGTACCCTGGTACTCGGGTGCAACATTCCAGACGCTTTACTAACACTCTCCCGACTTGGAGAGTCAGTCCCTTTAACCTCCTGTTTGGCCCAGTTTGCAATTTCTGCGGAAGATGAACAGGAATAGCGAGAACCAATGAGAGACTAGCTGGAGGTGTCTGGACGGGCAAATTTAACTCTCATTTCCCACCAGGAAGAGGAAATAACCAAAGGCTCAGCGTGCCGTGCCGGAACCAGATTAGGGCCTGAAGCCATCCTGCGGTGTTGCGGCCAGCTCACAAGAAAACGAGTTGAAGAAAGGAGCTCAGGGGCACTGTAATTCACAAACCTGCAGAGTTATAAATGACAACTATCGTCCAAAAATATACTGAAGTAAGGCTGCCAAGAGGACTTGAAAGCGGGGCAGAATTGCAGGAAACCGATTTCAGGAGGTAGACTGGAATTGCATTGAAAGCATAGGAAAAGAGGCAGAACGTCCACAATGATGCACTTGGCCAAAAAGGGCGTATGCGTTTTTTCCTGAATATATTCAGGAAAGAACGCATACGCCCTTTTTGGCCAACCAAGCAAGCTTGCAAAGGAAATCTGCACTACAATGAAGTCTCACTTCCCCCCGGTCAAAAGGGCCATCTGAAAAAAGTGTAAAATCCAGAAAGGCAGGACAGGCCATGGAGAACTGGGAGCCTTGTTATGCTGATGGGCGGGATGTAAACTGCCAACAGACACTCGGGAGAAGTGTATGGTGTTTCCTGAAACATCTAAAAAACAAAGCAACAGAGCCTAGGGCACTTCCACTTATGGTCCTATAGCTTAGGGAAATTAAAATCAAAAAGACACAGCCACCCCAATGTTTGGGACGCCTCTGTTTACAAGAACCTCGTTTACCGTACAAGTTCAATATCACAGAAAGTGAAAAATGGATAAAGAACTTGTGGTACTTACGTACAATGCAGTATCACTCAGCAGTGAAATCTATGTCATCAGGCCCGTAGCAGCACAATGAGTGGATTCAGGTACGATGATTCTAACTGAAATAAGTCACACAGAAAAAGAAACATCATACGATATCAGTAATACACGGAATGTCAACTTGGCTACACAGGAACTGAATTACAGAACAGAACAGGGTCTCAAATTTAGAAAACCAACTTATGCTTGTTTAAGGGTAAAGGTGAGTTGGGGTGCTGCATAAAACCAGAGATTGAAATGAGCACAGATAAAGTTCCTTAAGCCAAATATGGAATAGACAAGAGCTACTCCTTGCTCAACGAAATGGACTCAACACCGCATATTAAACGCCTAAGAATGTACCTGACTCTTAAGTATCTTAAAACCTATGGATTGCTATGTCTCCGAAAGAGAATCAAGCATGTGTACAGGGACATAAACGCAGCAGTGATAGGATTGGAGAGGTTCGGTGAGCAAATGAAGACCCTTTGAAGTCATATTGCATGGTACCCATTCCACGGCTTTCAACTACCCAGGTTTAAGGTATTCTTCCTTCAGCTAAAACATGCATGTGGAACCTAGAGTATGATCAACCATGTGATCGGGAGACGTGTTCAAATATGTCTCAGTTTTCGTACCCTGGTACTCGGGTGCAACATTCCAGACGCTTTACTAACACTCTCCCGACTTGGAGAGTCAGTCCCTTTAACCTCCTGTTTGGCCCAGTTTGCAATTTCTGCGGAAGATGAACAGGAATAGCGAGAACCAATGAGAGACTAGCTGGAGGTGTCTGGACGGGCAAATTTAACTCTCATTTCCCACCAGGAAGAGGAAATAACCAAAGGCTCAGCGTGCCGTGCCGGAACCAGATTAGGGCCTGAAGCCATCCTGCGGTGTTGCGGCCAGCTCACAAGAAAACGAGTTGAAGAAAGGAGCTCAGGGGCACTGTAATTCACAAACCTGCAGAGTTATAAATGACAACTATCGTCCAAAAATATACTGAAGTAAGGCTGCCAAGAGGACTTGAAAGCGGGGCAGAATTGCAGGAAACCGATTTCAGGAGGTAGACTGGAATTGCATTGAAAGCATAGGAAAAGAGGCAGAACGTCCACAATGATGCACTTGGCCAAAAAGGGCGTATGCGTTTTTTCCTGAATATATTCAGGAAAGAACGCATACGCCCTTTTTGGCCAACCAAGCAAGCTTGCAAAGGAAATCTGCACTACAATGAAGTCTCACTTCCCCCCGGTCAAAAGGGCCATCTGAAAAAAGTGTAAAATCCAGAAAGGCAGGACAGGCCATGGAGAACTGGGAGCCTTGTTATGCTGATGGGCGGGATGTAAACTGCCAACAGACACTCGGGAGAAGTGTATGGTGTTTCCTGAAACATCTAAAAAACAAAGCAACAGAGCCTAGGGCACTTCCACTTATGGTCCTATAGCTTAGGGAAATTAAAATCAAAAAGACACAGCCACCCCAATGTTTGGGACGCCTCTGTTTACAAGAACCTCGTTTACCGTACAAGTTCAATATCACAGAAAGTGAAAAATGGATAAAGAACTTGTGGTACTTACGTACAATGCAGTATCACTCAGCAGTGAAATCTATGTCATCAGGCCCGTAGCAGCACAATGAGTGGATTCAGGTACGATGATTCTAACTGAAATAAGTCACACAGAAAAAGAAACATCATACGATATCAGTAATACACGGAATGTCAACTTGGCTACACAGGAACTGAATTACAGAACAGAACAGGGTCTCAAATTTAGAAAACCAACTTATGCTTGTTTAAGGGTAAAGGTGAGTTGGGGTGCTGCATAAAACCAGAGATTGAAATGAGCACAGATAAAGTTCCTTAAGCCAAATATGGAATAGACAAGAGCTACTCCTTGCTCAACGAAATGGACTCAACACCGCATATTAAACGCCTAAGAATGTACCTGACTCTTAAGTATCTTAAAACCTATGGATTGCTATGTCTCCGAAAGAGAATCAAGCATGTGTACAGGGACATAAACGCAGCAGTGATAGGATTGGAGAGGTTCGGTGAGCAAATGAAGACCCTTTGAAGTCATATTGCATGGTACCCATTCCACGGCTTTCAACTACCCAGGTTTAAGGTATTCTTCCTTCAGCTAAAACATGCATGTGGAACCTAGAGTATGATCAACCATGTGATCGGGAGACGTGTTCAAATATGTCTCAGTTTTCGTACCCTGGTACTCGGGTGCAACATTCCAGACGCTTTACTAACACTCTCCCGACTTGGAGAGTCAGTCCCTTTAACCTCCTGTTTGGCCCAGTTTGCAATTTCTGCGGAAGATGAACAGGAATAGCGAGAACCAATGAGAGACTAGCTGGAGGTGTCTGGACGGGCAAATTTAACTCTCATTTCCCACCAGGAAGAGGAAATAACCAAAGGCTCAGCGTGCCGTGCCGGAACCAGATTAGGGCCTGAAGCCATCCTGCGGTGTTGCGGCCAGCTCACAAGAAAACGAGTTGAAGAAAGGAGCTCAGGGGCACTGTAATTCACAAACCTGCAGAGTTATAAATGACAACTATCGTCCAAAAATATACTGAAGTAAGGCTGCCAAGAGGACTTGAAAGCGGGGCAGAATTGCAGGAAACCGATTTCAGGAGGTAGACTGGAATTGCATTGAAAGCATAGGAAAAGAGGCAGAACGTCCACAATGATGCACTTGGCCAAAAAGGGCGTATGCGTTTTTTCCTGAATATATTCAGGAAAGAACGCATACGCCCTTTTTGGCCAACCAAGCAAGCTTGCAAAGGAAATCTGCACTACAATGAAGTCTCACTTCCCCCCGGTCAAAAGGGCCATCTGAAAAAAGTGTAAAATCCAGAAAGGCAGGACAGGCCATGGAGAACTGGGAGCCTTGTTATGCTGATGGGCGGGATGTAAACTGCCAACAGACACTCGGGAGAAGTGTATGGTGTTTCCTGAAACATCTAAAAAACAAAGCAACAGAGCCTAGGGCACTTCCACTTATGGTCCTATAGCTTAGGGAAATTAAAATCAAAAAGACACAGCCACCCCAATGTTTGGGACGCCTCTGTTTACAAGAACCTCGTTTACCGTACAAGTTCAATATCACAGAAAGTGAAAAATGGATAAAGAACTTGTGGTACTTACGTACAATGCAGTATCACTCAGCAGTGAAATCTATGTCATCAGGCCCGTAGCAGCACAATGAGTGGATTCAGGTACGATGATTCTAACTGAAATAAGTCACACAGAAAAAGAAACATCATACGATATCAGTAATACACGGAATGTCAACTTGGCTACACAGGAACTGAATTACAGAACAGAACAGGGTCTCAAATTTAGAAAACCAACTTATGCTTGTTTAAGGGTAAAGGTGAGTTGGGGTGCTGCATAAAACCAGAGATTGAAATGAGCACAGATAAAGTTCCTTAAGCCAAATATGGAATAGACAAGAGCTACTCCTTGCTCAACGAAATGGACTCAACACCGCATATTAAACGCCTAAGAATGTACCTGACTCTTAAGTATCTTAAAACCTATGGATTGCTATGTCTCCGAAAGAGAATCAAGCATGTGTACAGGGACATAAACGCAGCAGTGATAGGATTGGAGAGGTTCGGTGAGCAAATGAAGACCCTTTGAAGTCATATTGCATGGTACCCATTCCACGGCTTTCAACTACCCAGGTTTAAGGTATTCTTCCTTCAGCTAAAACATGCATGTGGAACCTAGAGTATGATCAACCATGTGATCGGGAGACGTGTTCAAATATGTCTCAGTTTTCGTACCCTGGTACTCGGGTGCAACATTCCAGACGCTTTACTAACACTCTCCCGACTTGGAGAGTCAGTCCCTTTAACCTCCTGTTTGGCCCAGTTTGCAATTTCTGCGGAAGATGAACAGGAATAGCGAGAACCAATGAGAGACTAGCTGGAGGTGTCTGGACGGGCAAATTTAACTCTCATTTCCCACCAGGAAGAGGAAATAACCAAAGGCTCAGCGTGCCGTGCCGGAACCAGATTAGGGCCTGAAGCCATCCTGCGGTGTTGCGGCCAGCTCACAAGAAAACGAGTTGAAGAAAGGAGCTCAGGGGCACTGTAATTCACAAACCTGCAGAGTTATAAATGACAACTATCGTCCAAAAATATACTGAAGTAAGGCTGCCAAGAGGACTTGAAAGCGGGGCAGAATTGCAGGAAACCGATTTCAGGAGGTAGACTGGAATTGCATTGAAAGCATAGGAAAAGAGGCAGAACGTCCACAATGATGCACTTGGCCAAAAAGGGCGTATGCGTTTTTTCCTGAATATATTCAGGAAAAAACGCATACGCCCTTTTTGGCCAACCAAGCAAGCTTGCAAAGGAAATCTGCACTACAATGAAGTCTCACTTCCCCCCGGTCAAAAGGGCCATCTGAAAAAAGTGTAAAATCCAGAAAGGCAGGACAGGCCATGGAGAACTGGGAGCCTTGTTATGCTGATGGGCGGGATGTAAACTGCCAACAGACACTCGGGAGAAGTGTATGGTGTTTCCTGAAACATCTAAAAAACAAAGCAACAGAGCCTAGGGCACTTCCACTTATGGTCCTATAGCTTAGGGAAATTAAAATCAAAAAGACACAGCCACCCCAATGTTTGGGACGCCTCTGTTTACAAGAACCTCGTTTACCGTACAAGTTCAATATCACAGAAAGTGAAAAATGGATAAAGAACTTGTGGTACTTACGTACAATGCAGTATCACTCAGCAGTGAAATCTATGTCATCAGGCCCGTAGCAGCACAATGAGTGGATTCAGGTACGATGATTCTAACTGAAATAAGTCACACAGAAAAAGAAACATCATACGATATCAGTAATACACGGAATGTCAACTTGGCTACACAGGAACTGAATTACAGAACAGAACAGGGTCTCAAATTTAGAAAACCAACTTATGCTTGTTTAAGGGTAAAGGTGAGTTGGGGTGCTGCATAAAACCAGAGATTGAAATGAGCACAGATAAAGTTCCTTAAGCCAAATATGGAATAGACAAGAGCTACTCCTTGCTCAACGAAATGGACTCAACACCGCATATTAAACGCCTAAGAATGTACCTGACTCTTAAGTATCTTAAAACCTATGGATTGCTATGTCTCCGAAAGAGAATCAAGCATGTGTACAGGGACATAAACGCAGCAGTGATAGGATTGGAGAGGTTCGGTGAGCAAATGAAGACCCTTTGAAGTCATATTGCATGGTACCCATTCCACGGGTTTCAACTACCCAGGTTTAAGGTATTCTTCCTTCAGCTAAAACATGCATGTGGAACCTAGAGTATGATCAACCATGTGATCGGGAGACGTGTTCAAATATGTCTCAGTTTTCGTACCCTGGTACTCGGGTGCAACATTCCAGACGCTTTACTAACACTCTCCCGACTTGGAGAGTCAGTCCCTTTAACCTCCTGTTTGGCCCAGTTTGCAATTTCTGCGGAAGATGAACAGGAATAGCGAGAACCAATGAGAGACTAGCTGGAGGTGTCTGGACGGGCAAATTTAACTCTCATTTCCCACCAGGAAGAGGAAATAACCAAAGGCTCAGCGTGCCGTGCCGGAACAAGATTAGGGCCTGAAGCCATCCTGCGGTGTTGCGGCCAGCTCACAAGAAAACGAGTTGAAGAAAGGAGCTCAGGGGCACTGTAATTCACAAACCTGCAGAGTTATAAATGACAACTATCGTCCAAAAATATACTGAAGTAAGGCTGCCAAGAGGACTTGAAAGCGGGGCAGAATTGCAGGAAACCGATTTCAGGAGGTAGACTGGAATTGCATTGAAAGCATAGGAAAAGAGGCAGAACGTCCACAATGATGCACTTGGCCAAAAAGGGCGTATGCGTTTTTTCCTGAATATATTCAGGAAAAAACGCATACGCCCTTTTTGGCCAACCAAGCAAGCTTGCAAAGGAAATCTGCACTACAATGAAGTCTCACTTCCCCCCGGTCAAAAGGGCCATCTGAAAAAAGTGTAAAATCCAGAAAGGCAGGACAGGCCATGGAGAACTGGGAGCCTTGTTATGCTGATGGGCGGGATGTAAACTGCCAACAGACACTCGGGAGAAGTGTATGGTGTTTCCTGAAACATCTAAAAAACAAAGCAACAGAGCCTAGGGCACTTCCACTTATGGTCCTATAGCTTAGGGAAATTAAAATCAAAAAGATACAGCCACCCCAATGTTTGGGACGCCTCTGTTTACAAGAACCTCGTTTACCGTACAAGTTCAATATCACAGAAAGTGAAAAATGGATAAAGAACTTGTGGTACTTACGTACAATGCAGTATCACTCAGCAGTGAAATCTATGCCATCAGGCCCGTAGCAGCACAATGAGTGGATTCAGGTACGATGATTCTAACTGAAATAAGTCACACAGAAAAAGAAACATCATACGATATCAGTAATACACGGAATGTCAACTTGGCTACACAGGAACTGAATTACAGAACAGAACAGGGTCTCAAATTTAGAAAACCAACTTATGCTTGTTTAAGGGTAAAGGTGAGTTGGGGTGCTGCATAAAACCAGAGATTGAAATGAGCACAGATAAAGTTCCTTAAGCCAAATATGGAATAGACAAGAGCTACTCCTTGCTCAACGAAATGGACTCAACACCGCATATTAAACGCCTAAGAATGTACCTGACTCTTAAGTATCTTAAAACCTATGGATTGCTATGTCTCCGAAAGAGAATCAAGCATGTGTACAGGGACATAAACGCAGCAGTGATAGGATTGGAGAGGTTCGGTGAGCAAATGAAGACCCTTTGAAGTCATATTGCATGGTACCCATTCCACGGGTTTCAACTACCCAAGTTTAAGGTATTCTTCCTTCAGCTAAAACATGCATGTGGAACCTAGAGTATGATCAACCATGTGATCGGGAGACGTGTTCAAATATGTCTCAGTTTTCGTACCCTGGTACTCGGGTGCAACATTCCAGACGCTTTACTAACACTCTCCCGACTTGGAGAGTCAGTCCCTTTAACCTCCTGTTTGGCCCAGTTTGCAATTTCTGCGGAAGATGAACAGGAATAGCGAGAACCAATGAGAGACTAGCTGGAGGTGTCTGGACGGGCAAATTTAACTCTCATTTCCCACCAGGAAGAGGAAATAACCAAAGGCTCAGCGTGCCGTGCCGGAACCAGATTAGGGCCTGAAGCCATCCTGCGGTGTTGCGGCCAGCTCACAAGAAAACGAGTTGAAGAAAGGAGCTCAGGGGCACTGTAATTCACAAACCTGCAGAGTTATAAATGACAACTATCGTCCAAAAATATACTGAAGTAAGGCTGCCAAGAGGACTTGAAAGCGGGGCAGAATTGCAGGAAACCGATTTCAGGAGGTAGACTGGAATTGCATTGAAAGCATAGGAAAAGAGGCAGAACGTCCACAATGATGCACTTGGCCAAAAAGGGCGTATGCGTTTTTTCCTGAATATATTCAGGAAAAAACGCATACGCCCTTTTTGGCCAACCAAGCAAGCTTGCAAAGGAAATCTGCACTACAATGAAGTCTCACTTCCCCCCGGTCAAAAGGGCCATCTGAAAAAAGTGTAAAATCCAGAAAGGCAGGACAGGCCATGGAGAACTGGGAGCCTTGTTATGCTGATGGGCGGGATGTAAACTGCCAACAGACACTCGGGAGAAGTGTATGGTGTTTCCTGAAACATCTAAAAAACAAAGCAACAGAGCCTAGGGCACTTCCACTTATGGTCCTATAGCTTAGGGAAATTAAAATCAAAAAGATACAGCCACCCCAATGTTTGGGACGCCTCTGTTTACAAGAACCTCGTTTACCGTACAAGTTCAATATCACAGAAAGTGAAAAATGGATAAAGAACTTGTGGTACTTACGTACAATGCAGTATCACTCAGCAGTGAAATCTATGCCATCAGGCCCGTAGCAGCACAATGAGTGGATTCAGGTACGATGATTCTAACTGAGATAAGTCACACAGAAAAAGAAACATCATACGATATCAGTAATACACGGAATGTCAACTTGGCTACACAGGAACTGAATTACAGAACAGAACAGGGTCTCAAATTTAGAAAACCAACTTATGCTTGTTTAAGGGTAAAGGTGAGTTGGGGTGCTGCATAAAACCAGAGATTGAAATGAGCACAGATAAAGTTCCTTAAGCCAAATATGGAATAGACAAGAGCTACTCCTTGCTCAACGAAATGGACTCAACACCGCATATTAAACGCCTAAGAATGTACCTGACTCTTAAGTATCTTAAAACCTATGGATTGCTATGTCTCCGAAAGAGAATCAAGCATGTGTACAGGGACATAAACGCAGCAGTGATAGGATTGGAGAGGTTTGGTGAGCAAATGAAGACCCTTTGAAGTCATATTGCATGGTACCCATTCCACGGGTTTCAACTACCCAGGTTTAAGGTATTCTTCCTTCAGCTAAAACATGCATGTGGAACCTAGAGTATGATCAACCATGTGATCGGGAGACGTGTTCAAATATGTCTCAGTTTTCGTACCCTGGTACTCGGGTGCAACATTCCAGACGCTTTACTAACACTCTCCCGACTTGGAGAGTCAGTCCCTTTAACCTCCTGTTTGGCCCAGTTTGCAATTTCTGCGGAAGATGAACAGGAATAGCGAGAACCAATGAGAGACTAGCTGGAGGTGTCTGGACGGGCAAATTTAACTCTCATTTCCCACCAGGAAGAGGAAATAACCAAAGGCTCAGCGTGCCGTGCCGGAACCAGATTAGGGCCTGAAGCCATCCTGCGGTGTTGCGGCCAGCTCACAAGAAAACGAGTTGAAGAAAGGAGCTCAGGGGCACTGTAATTCACAAACCTGCAGAGTTATAAATGACAGCTATCGTCCAAAAATATACTGAAGTAAGGCTGCCAAGAGGACTTGAAAGCGGGGCAGAATTGCAGGAAACCGATTTCAGGAGGTAGACTGGAATTGCATTGAAAGCATAGGAAAAGAGGCAGAACGTCCACAATGATGCACTTGGCCAAAAAGGGCGTATGCGTTTTTTCCTGAATATATTCAGGAAAGAACGCATACGCCCTTTTTGGCCAACCAAGCAAGCTTGCAAAGGAAATCTGCACTACAATGAAGTCTCACTTCCCCCCGGTCAAAAGGGCCATCTGAAAAAAGTGTAAAATCCAGAAAGGCAGGACAGGCCATGGAGAACTGGGAGCCTTGTTATGCTGATGGGCGGGATGTAAACTGCCAACAGACACTCGGGAGAAGTGTATGGTGTTTCCTGAAACATCTAAAAAACAAAGCAACAGAGCCTAGGCCACTTCCACTTATGGTCCTATAGCTTAGGGAAATTAAAATCAAAAAGACACAGCCACCCCAAAGTTTGGGACGCCTCTGTTTACAAGAACCTCGTTTACCGTACAAGTTCAATATCACAGAAAGTGAAAAATGGATAAAGAACTTGTGGTACTTACGTACAATGCAGTATCACTCAGCAGTGAAATCTATGTCATCAGGCCCGTAGCAGCACAATGAGTGGATTCAGGTACGATGATTCTAACTGAAATAAGTCACACAGAAAAAGAAACATCATAAGATATCAGTAATACACGGAATGTAAACTTGGCTACACAGGAACTGAATTACAGAACAGAACAGGGTCTCAAATTTAGAAAACCAACTTATGCTTGCTTAAGGGGAAAGGTGAGTTGGGGTGCTGCATAAAACCAGAGATTGAAATGAGCACAGATAAAGTTCCTTAAGCCAAATATGGAATAGACAAGAGCTACTCCTTGCTCAACGAAATGGACTCAACACCGCATATTAAACGCCTAAGAATGTACCTGACTCTTAATTATCTTAAAACCTATGGATTGCTATGTCTCCGAAAGAGAATCAAGCATGTGTACAGGGACATAAACGCAGCAGTGATAGGATTGGAGAGGTTCGGTGAGCAAATGAAGACCCTTTGAAGTCATATTGCATGGTACCCATTCCACGGGTTTCAACTACCCAGGTTTAAGGTATTCTTCCTTCAGCTAAAACATGCATGTGGAACCTAGAGTATGATCAACCATGTGATCGGGAGACGTGTTCAAATATGTCTCAGTTTTCGTACCCTGGTACTCGGGTGCAACATTCCAGACGCTTTACTAACACTCTCCCGACTTGGAGAGTCAGTCCCTTTAACCTCCTGTTTGGCCCAGTTTGCAATTTCTGCGGAAGATGAACAGGAATAGCGAGAACCAATGAGAGACTAGCTGGAGGTGTCTGGACGGGCAAATTTAACTCTCATTTCCCACCAGGAAGAGGAAATAACCAAAGGCTCAGCGTGCCGTGCCGGAACCAGATTAGGGCCTGAAGCCATCCTGCGGTGTTGCGGCCAGCTCACAAGAAAACGAGTTGAAGAAAGGAGCTCAGGGGCACTGTAATTCACAAACCTGCAGAGTTATAAATGACAGCTATCGTCCAAAAATATACTGAAGTAAGGCTGCCAAGAGGACTTGAAAGCGGGGCAGAATTGCAGGAAACCGATTTCAGGAGGTAGACTGGAATTGCATTGAAAGCATAGGAAAAGAGGCAGAACGTCCACAATGATGCACTTGGCCAAAAAGGGCGTATGCGTTTTTTCCTGAATATATTCAGGAAAGAACGCATACGCCCTTTTTGGCCAACCAAGCAAGCTTGCAAAGGAAATCTGCACTACAATGAAGTCTCACTTCCCCCCGGTCAAAAGGGCCATCTGAAAAAAGTGTAAAATCCAGAAAGGCAGGACAGGCCATGGAGAACTGGGAGCCTTGTTATGCTGATGGGCGGGATGTAAACTGCCAACAGACACTCGGGAGAAGTGTATGGTGTTTCCTGAAACATCTAAAAAACAAAGCAACAGAGCCTAGGGCACTTCCACTTATGGTCCTATAGCTTAGGGAAATTAAAATCAAAAAGACACAGCCACCCCAATGTTTGGGACGCCTCTGTTTACAAGAACCTCGTTTACCGTACAAGTTCAATATCACAGAAAGTGAAAAATGGATAAAGAACTTGTGGTACTTACGTACAATGCAGTATCACTCAGCAGTGAAATCTATGTCATCAGGCCCGTAGCAGCACAATGAGTGGATTCAGGTACGATGATTCTAACTGAAATAAGTCACACAGAAAAAGAAACATCATAAGATATCAGTAATACACGGAATGTAAACTTGGCTACACAGGAACTGAATTACAGAACAGAACAGGGTCTCAAATTTAGAAAACCAACTTATGCTTGTTTAAGGGTAAAGGTGAGTTGGGGTGCTGCATAAAACCAGAGATTGAAATGAGCACAGATAAAGTTCCTTAAGCCAAATATGGAATAGACAAGAGCTACTCCTTGCTCAACGAAATGGACTCAACACCGCATATTAAACGCCTAAGAATGTACCTGACTCTTAAGTATCTTAAAACCTATGGATTGCTATGTCTCCGAAAGAGAATCAAGCATGTGTACAGGGACATAAACGCAGCAGTGATAGGATTGGAGAGGTTCGGTGAGCAAATGAAGACCCTTTGAAGTCATATTGCATGGTACCCATTCCACGGGTTTCAACTACCCAGGTTTAAGGTATTCTTCCTTCAGCTAAAACATGCATGTGGAACCTAGAGTATGATCAACCATGTGATCGGGAGACGTGTTCAAATATGTCTCAGTTTTCGTACCCTGGTACTCGGGTGCAACATTCCAGACGCTTTACTAACACTCTCCCGACTTGGAGAGTCAGTCCCTTTAACCTCCTGTTTGGCCCAGTTTGCAATTTCTGCGGAAGATGAACAGGAATAGCGAGAACCAATGAGAGACTAGCTGGAGGTGTCTGGACGGGCAAATTTAACTCTCATTTCCCACCAGGAAGAGGAAATAACCAAAGGCTCAGCGTGCCGTGCCGGAACCAGATTAGGGCCTGAAGCCATCCTGCGGTGTTGCGGCCAGCTCACAAGAAAACGAGTTGAAGAAAGGAGCTCAGGGGCACTGTAATTCACAAACCTGCAGAGTTATAAATGACAACTATCGTCCAAAAATATACTGAAGTAAGGCTGCCAAGAGGACTTGAAAGCGGGGCAGAATTGCAGGAAACCGATTTCAGGAGGTAGACTGGAATTGCATTGAAAGCATAGGAAAAGAGGCAGAACGTCCACAATGATGCACTTGGCCAAAAAGGGCGTATGCGTTTTTTCCTGAATATATTCAGGAAAAAACGCATACGCCCTTTTTGGCCAACCAAGCAAGCTTGCAAAGGAAATCTGCACTACAATGAAGTCTCACTTCCCCCCGGTCAAAAGGGCCATCTGAAAAAAGTGTAAAATCCAGAAAGGCAGGACAGGCCATGGAGAACTGGGAGCCTTGTTATGCTGATGGGCGGGATGTAAACTGCCAACAGACACTCGGGAGAAGTGTATGGTGTTTCCTGAAACATCTAAAAAACAAAGCAACAGAGCCTAGGGCACTTCCACTTATGGTCCTATAGCTTAGGGAAATTAAAATCAAAAAGACACAGCCACCCCAATGTTTGGGACGCCTCCGTTTACAAGAACCTCGTTTACCGTACAAGTTCAATATCACAGAAAGTGAAAAATGGATAAAGAACTTGTGGTACTTACGTACAATGCAGTATCACTCAGCAGTGAAATCTATGTCATCAGGCCCGTAGCAGCACAATGAGTGGATTCAGGTACGATGATTCTAACTGAAATAAGTCACACAGAAAAAGAAACATCATACGATATCAGTAATACACGGAATGTAAACTTGGCTACACAGGAACTGAATTACAGAACAGAACAGGGTCTCAAATTTAGAAAACCAACTTATGCTTGTTTAAGGGTAAAGGTGAGTTGGGGTGCTGCATAAAACCAGAGATTGAAATGAGCACAGATAAAGTTCCTTAAGCCAAATATGGAATAGACAAGAGCTACTCCTTGCTCAACGAAATGGACTCAACACCGCATATTAAACGCCTAAGAATGTACCTGACTCTTAAGTATCTTAAAACCTATGGATTGCTATGTCTCCGAAAGAGAATCAAGCATGTGTACAGGGACATAAACGCAGCAGTGATAGGATTGGAGAGGTTCGGTGAGCAAATGAAGACCCTTTGAAGTCATATTGCATGGTACCCATTCCACGGGTTTCAACTACCCAGGTTTAAGGTATTCTTCCTTCAGCTAAAACATGCATGTGGAACCTAGAGTATGATCAACCATGTGATCGGGAGACGTGTTCAAATATGTCTCAGTTTTCGTACCCTGGTACTCGGGTGCAACATTCCAGACGCTTTACTAACACTCTCCCGACTTGGAGAGTCAGTCCCTTTAACCTCCTGTTTGGCCCAGTTTGCAATTTCTGCGGAAGATGAACAGGAATAGCGAGAACCAATGAGAGACTAGCTGGAGGTGTCTGGACGGGCAAATTTAACTCCCATTTCCCACCAGGAAGAGGAAAGAACCAAAGGCTCAGCGTGCCGTGCCGGAACCAGATTAGGGCCTGAAGCCATCCTGCGGTGTTGCGGCCAGCTCACAAGAAAACGAGTTGAAGAAAGGAGCTCAGGGGCACTGTAATTCACAAAACTGCAGAGTTATAAATGACAACTATCGTCCAAAAATATACTGAAGTAAGGCTGCCAAGAGGACTTGAAAGCGGGGCAGAATTGCAGGAAACCGATTTCAGGAGGTAGACTGGAATTGCATTGAAAGCATAGGAAAAGAGGCAGAACGTCCACAATGATGCACTTGACCAAAAAGGGCGTATGCGTTTTTTCCTGAATATATTCAGGAAAAAACGCATACGCCCTTTTTGGCCAACCAAGCAAGCTTGCAAAGGAAATCTGCACTACAATGAAGTCTCACTTCCCCCCGGTCAAAAGGGCCATCTGAAAAAAGTGTAAAATCCAGAAAGGCAGGACAGGCCATGGAGAACTGGGAGCCTTGTTATGCTGATGGGCGGGATGTAAATTGCCAACAGACACTCGGGAGAAGTGTATGGTGTTTCCTGAAACATCTAAAAAACAAAGCAACAGAGCCTAGGGCACTTCCACTTATGGTCCTATAGCTTAGGGAAATTAAAATCAAAAAGACACAGCCACCCCAATGTTTGGGACGCCTCTGTTTACAAGAACCTCGTTTACCGTACAAGTTCAATATCACAGAAAGTGAAAAATGGATAAAGAACTTGTGGTACTTACGTACAATGCAGTATCACTCAGCAGTGAAATCTATGTCATCAGGCCCGTAGCAGCACAATGAGTGGATTCAGGTACGATGATTCTAACTGAAATAAGTCACACAGAAAAAGAAACATCATACGATATCAGTAATACACGGAATGTCAACTTGGCTACACAGGAACTGAATTACAGAACAGAACAGGGTCTCAAATTTAGAAAACCAACTTATGCTTGTTTAAGGGTAAAGGTGAGTTGGGGTGCTGCATAAAACCAGAGATTGAAATGAGCACAGATAAAGTTCCTTAAGCCAAATATGGAATAGACAAGAGCTACTCCTTGCTCAACGAAATGGACTCAACACCGCATATTAAACGCCTAAGAATGTACCTGACTCTTAAGTATCTTAAAACCTATGGATTGCTATGTCTCCGAAAGAGAATCAAGCATGTGTACAGGGACATAAACGCAGCAGTGATAGGATTGGAGAGGTTCGGTGAGCAAATGAAGACCCTTTGAAGTCATATTGCATGGTACCCATTCCACGGGTTTCAACTACCCAGGTTTAAGGTATTCTTCCTTCAGCTAAAACATGCATGTGGAACCTAGAGTATGATCAACCATGTGATCGGGAGACGTGTTCAAATATGTCTCAGTTTTCGTACCCTGGTACTCGGGTGCAACATTCCAGACGCTTTACTAACACTCTCCCGACTTGGAGAGTCAGTCCCTTTAACCTCCTGTTTGGCCCAGTTTGCAATTTCTGCGGAAGATGAACAGGAATAGCGAGAACCAATGAGAGACTAGCTGGAGGTGTCTGGACGGGCAAATTTAACTCCCATTTCCCACCAGGAAGAGGATAGAACCAAAGGCTCAGTGTGCCGTGCCGGAACCAGATTAGGGCCTGAAGCCATCCTGCGGTGTTGCGGCCAGCTCACAAGAAAACGAGTTGAAGAAAGGAGCTCAGGGGCACTGTAATTCACAAACCTGCAGAGTTATAAATGACAACTATCGTCCAAAAATATACTGAAGTAAGGCTGCCAAGAGGACTTGAAAGCGGGGCAGAATTGCAGGAAACCGATTTCAGGAGGTAGACTGGAATTGCATTGAAAGCATAGGAAAAGAGGCAGAACGTCCACAATGATGCACTTGGCCAAAAAGGGCGTATGCGTTTTTTCCTGAATATATTCAGGAAAAAACGCATACGCCCTTTTTGGCCAACCAAGCAAGCTTGCAAAGGAAATCTGCACTACAATGAAGTCTCACTTCCCGCCGGTCAAAAGGGCCATCTGAAAAAAGTGTAAAATCCAGAAAGGCAGGACAGGCCATGGAGAACTGGGAGCCTTGTTATGCTGATGGGCGGGATGTAAACTGCCAACAGACACTCGGGAGAAGTGTATGGTGTTTCCTGAAACATCTAAAAAACAAAGCAACAGAGCCTAGGGCACTTCCACTTATGGTCCTATAGCTTAGGGAAATTAAAATCAAAAAGACACAGCCACCCCAATGTTTGGGACGCCTCTGTTTACAAGAACCTCGTTTACCGTACAAGTTCAATATCACAGAAAGTGAAAAATGGATAAAGAACTTGTGGTACTTACGTACAATGCAGTATCACTCAGCAGTGAAATCTATGTCATCAGGCCCGTAGCAGCACAATGAGTGGATTCAGGTACGATGATTCTAACTGAAATAAGTCACACAGAAAAAGAAACATCATAAGATATCAGTAATACACGGAATGTAAACTTGGCTACACAGGAACTGAATTACAGAACAGAACAGGGTCTCAAATTTAGAAAACCAACTTATGCTTGTTTAAGGGTAAAGGTGAGTTGGGGTGCTGCATAAAACCAGAGATTGAAATGAGCACAGATAAAGTTCCTTAAGCCAAATATGGAATAGACAAGAGCTACTCCTTGCTCAACGAAATGGACTCAACACCGCATATTAAACGCCTAAGAATGTACCTGACTCTTAAGTATCTTAAAACCTATGGATTGCTATGTCTCCGAAAGAGAATCAAGCATGTGTACAGGGACATAAACGCAGCAGTGATAGGATTGGAGAGGTTCGGTGAGCAAATGAAGACCCTTTGAAGTCATATTGCATGGTACCCATTCCACGGGTTTCAACTACCCAGGTTTAAGGTATTCTTCCTTCAGCTAAAACATGCATGTGGAACCTAGAGTATGATCAACCATGTGATCGGGAGACGTGTTCAAATATGTCTCAGTTTTCGTACCCTGGTACTCGGGTGCAACATTCCAGACGCTTTACTAACACTCTCCCGACTTGGAGAGTCAGTCCCTTTAACCTCCTGTTTGGCCCAGTTTGCAATTTCTGCGGAAGATGAACAGGAATAGCGAGAACCAATGAGAGACTAGCTGGAGGTGTCTGGACGGGCAAATTTAACTCTCATTTCCCACCAGGAAGAGGAAATAACCAAAGGCTCAGCGTGCCGTGCCGGAACCAGATTAGGGCCTGAAGCCATCCTGCGGTGTTGCGGCCAGCTCACAAGAAAACGAGTTGAAGAAAGGAGCTCAGGGGCACTGTAATTCACAAACCTGCAGAGTTATAAATGACAACTATCGTCCAAAAATATACTGAAGTAAGGCTGCCAAGAGGACTTGAAAGCGGGGCAGAATTGCAGGAAACCGATTTCAGGAGGTAGACTGGAATTGCATTGAAAGCATAGGAAAAGAGGCAGAACGTCCACAATGATGCACTTGGCCAAAAAGGGCGTATGCGTTTTTTCCTGAATATATTCAGGAAAAAACGCATACGCCCTTTTTGGCCAACCAAGCAAGCTTGCAAAGGAAATCTGCACTACAATGAAGTCTCACTTCCCCCCGGTCAAAAGGGCCATCTGAAAAAAGTGTAAAATCCAGAAAGGCAGGACAGGCCATGGAGAACTGGGAGCCTTGTTATGCTGATGGGCGGGATGTAAATTGCCAACAGACACTCGGGAGAAGTGTATGGTGTTTCCTGAAACATCTAAAAAACAAAGCAACAGAGCCTAGGGCACTTCCACTTATGGTCCTATAGCTTAGGGAAATTAAAATCAAAAAGACACAGCCACCCCAATGTTTGGGACGCCTCTGTTTACAAGAACCTCGTTTACCGTACAAGTTCAATATCACAGAAAGTGAAAAATGGATAAAGAACTTGTGGTACTTACGTACAATGCAGTATCACTCAGCAGTGAAATCTATGCCATCAGGCCCGTAGCAGCACAATGAGTGGATTCAGGTACGATGATTCTAACTGAAATAAGTCACACAGAAAAAGAAACATCATAAGATATCAGTAATACATGGAATGTAAACTTGGCTACACAGGAACTGAATTACAGAACAGAACAGGGTCTCAAATTTAGAAAACCAACTTATGCTTGTTTAAGGGTAAAGGTGAGTTGGGGTGCTGCATAAAACCAGAGATTGAAATGAGCACAGATAAAGTTCCTTAAGCCAAATATGGAATAGACAAGAGCTACTCCTTGCTCAACGAAATGGACTCAACACCGCATATTAAACGCCTAAGAATGTACCTGACTCTTAAGTATCTTAAAACCTATGGATTGCTATGTCTCCGAAAGAGAATCAAGCATGTGTACAGGGACATAAACGCAGCAGTGATAGGATTGGAGAGGTTCGGTGAGCAAATGAAGACCCTTTGAAGTCATATTGCATGGTACCCATTCCACGGGTTTCAACTACCCAGGTTTAAGGTATTCTTCCTTCAGCTAAAACATGCATGTGGAACCTAGAGTATGATCAACCATGTGATCGGGAGACGTGTTCAAATATGTCTCAGTTTTCGTACCCTGGTACTCGGGTGCAACATTCCAGACGCTTTACTAACACTCTCCCGACTTGGAGAGTCAGTCCCTTTAACCTCCTGTTTGGCCCAGTTTGCAATTTCTGCGGAAGATGAACAGGAATAGCGAGAACCAATGAGAGACTAGCTGGAGGTGTCTGGACGGGCAAATTTAACTCTCATTTCCCACCAGGAAGAGGAAATAACCAAAGGCTCAGCGTGCCGTGCCGGAACCAGATTAGGGCCTGAAGCCATCCTGCGGTGTTGCGGCCAGCTCACAAGAAAACGAGTTGAAGAAAGGAGCTCAGGGGCACTGTAATTCACAAACCTGCAGAGTTATAAATGACAACTATCGTCCAAAAATATACTGAAGTAAGGCTGCCAAGAGGACTTGAAAGCGGGGCAGAATTGCAGGAAACCGATTTCAGGAGGTAGACTGGAATTGCATTGAAAGCATAGGAAAAGAGGCAGAACGTCCACAATGATGCACTTGGCCAAAAAGGGCGTATGCGTTTTTTCCTGAATATATTCAGGAAAGAACGCATACGCCCTTTTTGGCCAACCAAGCAAGCTTGCAAAGGAAATCTGCACTACAATGAAGTCTCACTTCCCCCCAGTCAAAAGGGCCATCTGAAAAAAGTGTAAAATCCAGAAAGGCAGGACAGGCCATGGAGAACTGGGAGCCTTGTTATGCTGATGGGCGGGATGTAAATTGCCAACAGACACTCGGGAGAAGTGTATGGTGTTTCCTGAAACATCTAAAAAACAAAGCAACAGAGCCTAGGGCACTTCCACTTATGGTCCTATAGCTTAGGGAAATTAAAATCAAAAAGACACAGCCACCCCAATGTTTGGGACGCCTCTGTTTACAAGAACCTCGTTTACCGTACAAGTTCAATATCACAGAAAGTGAAAAATGGATAAAGAACTTGTGGTACTTACGTACAATGCAGTATCACTCAGCAGTGAAATCTATGTCATCAGGCCCGTAGCAGCACAATGAGTGGATTCAGGTACGATGATTCTAACTGAAATAAGTCACACAGAAAAAGAAACATCATAAGATATCAGTAATACACGGAATGTAAACTTGGCTACACAGGAACTGAATTACAGAACAGAACAGGGTCTCAAATTTAGAAAACCAACTTATGCTTGTTTAAGGGTAAAGGTGAGTTGGGGTGCTGCATAAAACCAGAGATTGAAATGAGCACAGATAAAGTTCCTTAAGCCAAATATGGAATAGACAAGAGCTACTCCTTGCTCAACGAAATGGACTCAACACCGCATATTAAACGCCTAAGAATGTACCTGACTCTTAAGTATCTTAAAACCTATGGATTGCTATGTCTCCGAAAGAGAATCAAGCATGTGTACAGGGACATAAACGCAGCAGTGATAGGATTGGAGAGGTTTGGTGAGCAAATGAAGACCCTTTGAAGTCATATTGCATGGTACCCATTCCACGGGTTTCAACTACCCAGGTTTAAGGTATTCTTCCTTCAGCTAAAACATGCATGTGGAACCTAGAGTATGATCAACCATGTGATCGGGAGACGTGTTCAAATATGTCTCAGTTTTCGTACCCTGGTACTCGGGTGCAACATTCCAGACGCTTTACTAACACTCTCCCGACTTGGAGAGTCAGTCCCTTTAACCTCCTGTTTGGCCCAGTTTGCAATTTCTGCGGAAGATGAACAGGAATAGCGAGAACCAATGAGAGACTAGCTGGAGGTGTCTGGACGGGCAAATTTAACTCCCATTTCCCACCAGGAAGAGGATAGAACCAAAGGCTCAGTGTGCCGTGCCGGAACCAGATTAGGGCCTGAAGCCATCCTGCGGTGTTGCGGCCAGCTCACAAGAAAACGAGTTGAAGAAAGGAGCTCAGGGGCACTGTAATTCACAAACCTGCAGAGTTATAAATGACAACTATCGTCCAAAAATATACTGAAGTAAGGCTGCCAAGAGGACTTGAAAGCGGGGCAGAATTGCAGGAAACCGATTTCAGGAGGTAGACTGGAATTGCATTGAAAGCATAGGAAAAGAGGCAGAACGTCCACAATGATGCACTTGGCCAAAAAGGGCGTATGCGTTTTTTCCTGAATATATTCAGGAAAAAACGCATACGCCCTTTTTGGCCAACCAAGCAAGCTTGCAAAGGAAATCTGCACTACAATGAAGTCTCACTTCCCGCCGGTCAAAAGGGCCATCTGAAAAAAGTGTAAAATCCAGAAAGGCAGGACAGGCCATGGAGAACTGGGAGCCTTGTTATGCTGATGGGCGGGATGTAAACTGCCAACAGACACTCGGGAGAAGTGTATGGTGTTTCCTGAAACATCTAAAAAACAAAGCAACAGAGCCTAGGGCACTTCCACTTATGGTCCTATAGCTTAGGGAAATTAAAATCAAAAAGACACAGCCACCCCAATGTTTGGGACGCCTCTGTTTACAAGAACCTCGTTTACCGTACAAGTTCAATATCACAGAAAGTGAAAAATGGATAAAGAACTTGTGGTACTTACGTACAATGCAGTATCACTCAGCAGTGAAATCTATGTCATCAGGCCCGTAGCAGCACAATGAGTGGATTCAGGTACGATGATTCTAACTGAAATAAGTCACACAGAAAAAGAAACATCATAAGATATCAGTAATACACGGAATGTAAACTTGGCTACACAGGAACTGAATTACAGAACAGAACAGGGTCTCAAATTTAGAAAACCAACTTATGCTTGTTTAAGGGTAAAGGTGAGTTGGGGTGCTGCATAAAACCAGAGATTGAAATGAGCACAGATAAAGTTCCTTAAGCCAAATATGGAATAGACAAGAGCTACTCCTTGCTCAACGAAATGGACTCAACACCGCATATTAAACGCCTAAGAATGTACCTGACTCTTAAGTATCTTAAAACCTATGGATTGCTATGTCTCCGAAAGAGAATCAAGCATGTGTACAGGGACATAAACGCAGCAGTGATAGGATTGGAGAGGTTCGGTGAGCAAATGAAGACCCTTTGAAGTCATATTGCATGGTACCCATTCCACGGGTTTCAACTACCCAGGTTTAAGGTATTCTTCCTTCAGCTAAAACATGCATGTGGAACCTAGAGTATGATCAACCATGTGATCGGGAGACGTGTTCAAATATGTCTCAGTTTTCGTACCCTGGTACTCGGGTGCAACATTCCAGACGCTTTACTAACACTCTCCCGACTTGGAGAGTCAGTCCCTTTAACCTCCTGTTTGGCCCAGTTTGCAATTTCTGCGGAAGATGAACAGGAATAGCGAGAACCAATGAGAGACTAGCTGGAGGTCTCTGGACGGGCAAATTTAACTCTCATTTCCCACCAGGAAGAGGAAATAACCAAAGGCTCAGCGTGCCGTGCCGGAACCAGATTAGGGCCTGAAGCCATCCTGCGGTGTTGCGGCCAGCTCACAAGAAAACGAGTTGAAGAAAGGAGCTCAGGGGCACTGTAATTCACAAACCTGCAGAGTTATAAATGACAACTATCGTCCAAAAATATACTGAAGTAAGGCTGCCAAGAGGACTTGAAAGCGGGGCAGAATTGCAGGAAACCGATTTCAGGAGGTAGACTGGAATTGCATTGAAAGCATAGGAAAAGAGGCAGAACGTCCACAATGATGCACTTGGCCAAAAAGGGCGTATGCGTTTTTTCCTGAATATATTCAGGAAAAAACGCATACGCCCTTTTTGGCCAACCAAGCAAGCTTGCAAAGGAAATCTGCACTACAATGAAGTCTCACTTCCCCCCCGGTCAAAAGGGCCATCTGAAAAAAGTGTAAAATCCAGAAAGGCAGGACAGGCCATGGAGAACTGGGAGCCTTGTTATGCTGATGGGCGGGATGTAAATTGCCAACAGACACTCGGGAGAAGTGTATGGTGTTTCCTGAAACATCTAAAAAACAAAGCAACAGAGCCTAGGGCACTTCCACTTATGGTCCTATAGCTTAGGGAAATTAAAATCAAAAAGACACAGCCACCCCAATGTTTGGGACGCCTCTGTTTACAAGAACCTCGTTTACCGTACAAGTTCAATATCACAGAAAGTGAAAAATGGATAAAGAACTTGTGGTACTTACGTACAATGCAGTATCACTCAGCAGTGAAATCTATGCCATCAGGCCCGTAGCAGCACAATGAGTGGATTCAGGTACGATGATTCTAACTGAAATAAGTCACACAGAAAAAGAAACATCATAAGATATCAGTAATACATGGAATGTAAACTTGGCTACACAGGAACTGAATTACAGAACAGAACAGGGTCTCAAATTTAGAAAACCAACTTATGCTTGTTTAAGGGTAAAGGTGAGTTGGGGTGCTGCATAAAACCAGAGATTGAAATGAGCACAGATAAAGTTCCTTAAGCCAAATATGGAATAGACAAGAGCTACTCCTTGCTCAACGAAATGGACTCAACACCGCATATTAAACGCCTAAGAATGTACCTGACTCTTAAGTATCTTAAAACCTATGGATTGCTATGTCTCCGAAAGAGAATCAAGCATGTGTACAGGGACATAAACGCAGCAGTGATAGGATTGGAGAGGTTCGGTGAGCAAATGAAGACCCTTTGAAGTCATATTGCATGGTACCCATTCCACGGGTTTCAACTACCCAGGTTTAAGGTATTCTTCCTTCAGCTAAAACATGCATGTGGAACCTAGAGTATGATCAACCATGTGATCGGGAGACGTGTTCAAATATGTCTCAGTTTTCGTACCCTGGTACTCGGGTGCAACATTCCAGACGCTTTACTAACACTCTCCCGACTTGGAGAGTCAGTCCCTTTAACCTCCTGTTTGGCCCAGTTTGCAATTTCTGCGGAAGATGAACAGGAATAGCGAGAACCAATGAGAGACTAGCTGGAGGTGTCTGGACGGGCAAATTTAACTCTCATTTCCCACCAGGAAGAGGAAATAACCAAAGGCTCAGCGTGCCGTGCCGGAACCAGATTAGGGCCTGAAGCCATCCTGCGGTGTTGCGGCCAGCTCACAAGAAAACGAGTTGAAGAAAGGAGCTCAGGGGCACTGTAATTCACAAACCTGCAGAGTTATAAATGACAACTATCGTCCAAAAATATACTGAAGTAAGGCTGCCAAGAGGACTTGAAAGCGGGGCAGAATTGCAGGAAACCGATTTCAGGAGGTAGACTGGAATTGCATTGAAAGCATAGGAAAAGAGGCAGAACGTCCACAATGATGCACTTGGCCAAAAAGGGCGTATGCGTTTTTTCCTGAATATATTCAGGAAAGAACGCATACGCCCTTTTTGGCCAACCAAGCAAGCTTGCAAAGGAAATCTGCACTACAATGAAGTCTCACTTCCCCCCAGTCAAAAGGGCCATCTGAAAAAAGTGTAAAATCCAGAAAGGCAGGACAGGCCATGGAGAACTGGGAGCCTTGTTATGCTGATGGGCGGGATGTAAATTGCCAACAGACACTCGGGAGAAGTGTATGGTGTTTCCTGAAACATCTAAAAAACAAAGCAACAGAGCCTAGGGCACTTCCACTTATGGTCCTATAGCTTAGGGAAATTAAAATCAAAAAGACACAGCCACCCCAATGTTTGGGACGCCTCTGTTTACAAGAACCTCGTTTACCGTACAAGTTCAATATCACAGAAAGTGAAAAATGGATAAAGAACTTGTGGTACTTACGTACAATGCAGTATCACTCAGCAGTGAAATCTATGTCATCAGGCCCGTAGCAGCACAATGAGTGGATTCAGGTACGATGATTCTAACTGAAATAAGTCACACAGAAAAAGAAACATCATAAGATATCAGTAATACACGGAATGTAAACTTGGCTACACAGGAACTGAATTACAGAACAGAACAGGGTCTCAAATTTAGAAAACCAACTTATGCTTGTTTAAGGGTAAAGGTGAGTTGGGGTGCTGCATAAAACCAGAGATTGAAATGAGCACAGATAAAGTTCCTTAAGCCAAATATGGAATAGACAAGAGCTACTCCTTGCTCAACGAAATGGACTCAACACCGCATATTAAACGCCTAAGAATGTACCTGACTCTTAAGTATCTTAAAACGTATGGATTGCTATGTCTCCGAAAGAGAATCAAGCATGTGTACAGGGACATAAACGCAGCAGTGATAGGATTGGAGAGGTTCGGTGAGCAAATGAAGACCCTTTGAAGTCATATTGCATGGTACCCATTCCACGGGTTTCAACTACCCAGGTTTAAGGTATTCTTCCTTCAGCTAAAACATGCATGTGGAACCTAGAGTATGATCAACCATGTGATCGGGAGACGTGTTCAAATATGTCTCAGTTTTCGTACCCTGGTACTCGGGTGCAACATTCCAGACGCTTTACTAACACTCTCCCGACTTGGAGAGTCAGTCCCTTTAACCTCCTGTTTGGCCCAGTTTGCAATTTCTGCGGAAGATGAACAGGAATAGCGAGAACCAATGAGAGACTAGCTGGAGGTGTCTGGACGGGCAAATTTAACTCCCATTTCCCACCAGGAAGAGGATAGAACCAAAGGCTCAGCGTGCCGTGCCGGAACCAGATTAGGGCCTGAAGCCATCCTGCGGTGTTGCGGCCAGCTCACAAGAAAACGAGTTGAAGAAAGGAGCTCAGGGGCACTGTAATTCACAAACCTGCAGAGTTATAAATGACAACTATCGTCCAAAAATATACTGAAGTAAGGCTGCCAAGAGGACTTGAAAGCGGGGCAGAATTGCAGGAAACCGATTTCAGGAGGTAGACTGGAATTGCATTGAAAGCATAGGAAAAGAGGCAGAACGTCCACAATGATGCACTTGGCCAAAAAGGGCGTATGCGTTTTTTCCTGAATATATTCAGGAAAAAACGCATACGCCCTTTTTGGCCAACCAAGCAAGCTTGCAAAGGAAATCTGCACTACAATGAAGTCTCACTTCCCGCCGGTCAAAAGGGCCATCTGAAAAAAGTGTAAAATCCAGAAAGGCAGGACAGGCCATGGAGAACTGGGAGCCTTGTTATGCTGATGGGCGGGATGTAAACTGCCAACAGACACTCGGGAGAAGTGTATGGTGTTTCCTGAAACATCTAAAAAACAAAGCAACAGAGCCTAGGGCACTTCCACTTATGGTCCTATAGCTTAGGGAAATTAAAATCAAAAAGACACAGCCACCCCAATGTTTGGGACGCCTCTGTTTACAAGAACCTCGTTTACCGTACAAGTTCAATATCACAGAAAGTGAAAAATGGATAAAGAACTTGTGGTACTTACGTACAATGCAGTATCACTCAGCAGTGAAATCTATGCCATCAGGCCCGTAGCAGCACAATGAGTGGATTCAGGTACGATGATTCTAACTGAAATAAGTCACACAGAAAAAGAAACATCATAAGATATCAGTAATACACGGAATGTAAACTTGGCTACACAGGAACTGAATTACAGAACAGAACAGGGTCTCAAATTTAGAAAACCAACTTATGCTTGTTTAAGGGTAAAGGTGAGTTGGGGTGCTGCATAAAACCAGAGATTGAAATGAGCACAGATAAAGTTCCTTAAGCCAAATATGGAATAGACAAGAGCTACTCCTTGCTCAACGAAATGGACTCAACACCGCATATTAAACGCCTAAGAATGTACCTGACTCTTAAGTATCTTAAAACCTATGGATTGCTATGTCTCCGAAAGAGAATCAAGCATGTGTACAGGGACATAAACGCAGCAGTGATAGGATTGGAGAGGTTCGGTGAGCAAATGAAGACCCTTTGAAGTCATATTGCATGGTACCCATTCCACGGGTTTCAACTACCCAGGTTTAAGGTATTCTTCCTTCAGCTAAAACATGCATGTGGAACCTAGAGTATGATCAACCATGTGATCGGGAGACGTGTTCAAATATGTCTCAGTTTTCGTACCCTGGTACTCGGGTGCAACATTCCAGACGCTTTACTAACACTCTCCCGACTTGGAGAGTCAGTCCCTTTAACCTCCTGTTTGGCCCAGTTTGCAATTTCTGCGGAAGATGAACAGGAATAGCGAGAACCAATGAGAGACTAGCTGGAGGTCTCTGGACGGGCAAATTTAACTCCCATTTCCCACCAGGAAGAGGAAATAACCAAAGGCTCAGCGTGCCGTGCCGGAACCAGATTAGGGCCTGAAGCCATCCTGCGGTGTTGCGGCCAGCTCACAAGAAAACGAGTTGAAGAAAGGAGCTCAGGGGCACTGTAATTCACAAACCTGCAGAGTTATAAATGACAACTATCGTCCAAAAATATACTGAAGTAAGGCTGCCAAGAGGACTTGAAAGCGGGGCAGAATTGCAGGAAACCGATTTCAGGAGGTAGACTGGAATTGCATTGAAAGCATAGGAAAAGAGGCAGAACGTCCACAATGATGCACTTGGCCAAAAAGGGCGTATGCGTTTTTTCCTGAATATATTCAGGAAAAAACGCATACGCCCTTTTTGGCCAACCAAGCAAGCTTGCAAAGGAAATCTGCACTACAATGAAGTCTCACTTCCCCCCGGTCAAAAGGGCCATCTGAAAAAAGTGTAAAATCCAGAAAGGCAGGACAGGCCATGGAGAACTGGGAGCCTTGTTATGCTGATGGGCGGGATGTAAACTGCCAACAGACACTCGGGAGAAGTGTATGGTGTTTCCTGAAACATCTAAAAAACAAAGCAACAGAGCCTAGGGCACTTCCACTTATGGTCCTATAGCTTAGGGAAATTAAAATCAAAAAGACACAGCCACCCCAATGTTTGGGACGCCTCTGTTTACAAGAACCTCGTTTACCGTACAAGTTCAATATCACAGAAAGTGAAAAATGGATAAAGAACTTGTGGTACTTACGTACAATGCAGTATCACTCAGCAGTGAAATCTATGCCATCAGGCCCGTAGCAGCACAATGAGTGGATTCAGGTACGATGATTCTAACTGAAATAAGTCACACAGAAAAAGAAACATCATAAGATATCAGTAATACATGGAATGTAAACTTGGCTACACAGGAACTGAATTACAGAACAGAACAGGGTCTCAAATTTAGAAAACCAACTTATGCTTGTTTAAGGGTAAAGGTGAGTTGGGGTGCTGCATAAAACCAGAGATTGAAATGAGCACAGATAAAGTTCCTTAAGCCAAATATGGAATAGACAAGAGCTACTCCTTGCTCAACGAAATGGACTCAACACCGCATATTAAACGCCTAAGAATGTACCTGACTCTTAAGTATCTTAAAACCTATGGATTGCTATGTCTC
This sequence comes from Globicephala melas, assembly GCF_963455315.2. Classification (NCBI taxonomy): domain Eukaryota; kingdom Metazoa; phylum Chordata; class Mammalia; order Artiodactyla; family Delphinidae; genus Globicephala; species Globicephala melas. The sequence goes on along the minus strand of NW_027207578.1, from coordinate 176,361 downwards.
CGAAAGAGAATCAAGCATGTGTACAGGGACATAAACGCAGCAGTGATAGGATTGGAGAGGTTCGGTGAGCAAATGAAGACCCTTTGAAGTCATATTGCATGGTACCCATTCCACGGGTTTCAACTACCCAGGTTTAAGGTATTCTTCCTTCAGCTAAAACATGCATGTGGAACCTAGAGTATGATCAACCATGTGATCGGGAGACGTGTTCAAATATGTCTCAGTTTTCGTACCCTGGTACTCGGGTGCAACATTCCAGACGCTTTACTAACACTCTCCCGACTTGGAGAGTCAGTCCCTTTAACCTCCTGTTTGGCCCAGTTTGCAATTTCTGCGGAAGATGAACAGGAATAGCGAGAACCAATGAGAGACTAGCTGGAGGTGTCTGGACGGGCAAATTTAACTCTCATTTCCCACCAGGAAGAGGAAATAACCAAAGGCTCAGCGTGCCGTGCCGGAACCAGATTAGGGCCTGAAGCCATCCTGCGGTGTTGCGGCCAGCTCACAAGAAAACGAGTTGAAGAAAGGAGCTCAGGGGCACTGTAATTCACAAACCTGCAGAGTTATAAATGACAACTATCGTCCAAAAATATACTGAAGTAAGGCTGCCAAGAGGACTTGAAAGCGGGGCAGAATTGCAGGAAACCGATTTCAGGAGGTAGACTGGAATTGCATTGAAAGCATAGGAAAAGAGGCAGAACGTCCACAATGATGCACTTGGCCAAAAAGGGCGTATGCGTTTTTTCCTGAATATATTCAGGAAAGAACGCATACGCCCTTTTTGGCCAACCAAGCAAGCTTGCAAAGGAAATCTGCACTACAATGAAGTCTCACTTCCCCCCAGTCAAAAGGGCCATCTGAAAAAAGTGTAAAATCCAGAAAGGCAGGACAGGCCATGGAGAACTGGGAGCCTTGTTATGCTGATGGGCGGGATGTAAATTGCCAACAGACACTCGGGAGAAGTGTATGGTGTTTCCTGAAACATCTAAAAAACAAAGCAACAGAGCCTAGGGCACTTCCACTTATGGTCCTATAGCTTAGGGAAATTAAAATCAAAAAGACACAGCCACCCCAATGTTTGGGACGCCTCTGTTTACAAGAACCTCGTTTACCGTACAAGTTCAATATCACAGAAAGTGAAAAATGGATAAAGAACTTGTGGTACTTACGTACAATGCAGTATCACTCAGCAGTGAAATCTATGTCATCAGGCCCGTAGCAGCACAATGAGTGGATTCAGGTACGATGATTCTAACTGAAATAAGTCACACAGAAAAAGAAACATCATAAGATATCAGTAATACACGGAATGTAAACTTGGCTACACAGGAACTGAATTACAGAACAGAACAGGGTCTCAAATTTAGAAAACCAACTTATGCTTGTTTAAGGGTAAAGGTGAGTTGGGGTGCTGCATAAAACCAGAGATTGAAATGAGCACAGATAAAGTTCCTTAAGCCAAATATGGAATAGACAAGAGCTACTCCTTGCTCAACGAAATGGACTCAACACCGCATATTAAACGCCTAAGAATGTACCTGACTCTTAAGTATCTTAAAACGTATGGATTGCTATGTCTCCGAAAGAGAATCAAGCATGTGTACAGGGACATAAACGCAGCAGTGATAGGATTGGAGAGGTTCGGTGAGCAAATGAAGACCCTTTGAAGTCATATTGCATGGTACCCATTCCACGGGTTTCAACTACCCAGGTTTAAGGTATTCTTCCTTCAGCTAAAACATGCATGTGGAACCTAGAGTATGATCAACCATGTGATCGGGAGACGTGTTCAAATATGTCTCAGTTTTCGTACCCTGGTACTCGGGTGCAACATTCCAGACGCTTTACTAACACTCTCCCGACTTGGAGAGTCAGTCCCTTTAACCTCCTGTTTGGCCCAGTTTGCAATTTCTGCGGAAGATGAACAGGAATAGCGAGAACCAATGAGAGACTAGCTGGAGGTGTCTGGACGGGCAAATTTAACTCTCATTTCCCACCAGGAAGAGGAAATAACCAAAGGCTCAGCGTGCCGTGCCGGAACCAGATTAGGGCCTGAAGCCATCCTGCGGTGTTGCGGCCAGCTCACAAGAAAACGAGTTGAAGAAAGGAGCTCAGGGGCACTGTAATTCACAAACCTGCAGAGTTATAAATGACAACTATCGTCCAAAAATATACTGAAGTAAGGCTGCCAAGAGGACTTGAAAGCGGGGCAGAATTGCAGGAAACCGATTTCAGGAGGTAGACTGGAATTGCATTGAAAGCATAGGAAAAGAGGCAGAACGTCCACAATGATGCACTTGGCCAAAAAGGGCGTATGCGTTTTTTCCTGAATATATTCAGGAAAAAACGCATACGCCCTTTTTGGCCAACCAAGCAAGCTTGCAAAGGAAATCTGCACTACAATGAAGTCTCACTTCCCCCCGGTCAAAAGGGCCATCTGAAAAAAGTGTAAAATCCAGAAAGGCAGGACAGGCCATGGAGAACTGGGAGCCTTGTTATGCTGATGGGCGGGATGTAAATTGCCAACAGACACTCGGGAGAAGTGTATGGTGTTTCCTGAAACATCTAAAAAACAAAGCAACAGAGCCTAGGGCACTTCCACTTATGGTCCTATAGCTTAGGGAAATTAAAATCAAAAAGACACAGCCACCCCAATGTTTGGGACGCCTCTGTTTACAAGAACCTCGTTTACCGTACAAGTTCAATATCACAGAAAGTGAAAAATGGATAAAGAACTTGTGGTACTTACGTACAATGCAGTATCACTCAGCAGTGAAATCTATGCCATCAGGCCCGTAGCAGCACAATGAGTGGATTCAGGTACGATGATTCTAACTGAAATAAGTCACACAGAAAAAGAAACATCATAAGATATCAGTAATACACGGAATGTAAACTTGGCTACACAGGAACTGAATTACAGAACAGAACAGGGTCTCAAATTTAGAAAACCAACTTATGCTTGTTTAAGGGTAAAGGTGAGTTGGGGTGCTGCATAAAACCAGAGATTGAAATGAGCACAGATAAAGTTCCTTAAGCCAAATATGGAATAGACAAGAGCTACTCCTTGCTCAACGAAATGGACTCAACACCGCATATTAAACGCCTAAGAATGTACCTGACTCTTAAGTATCTTAAAACCTATGGATTGCTATGTCTCCGAAAGAGAATCAAGCATGTGTACAGGGACATAAACGCAGCAGTGATAGGATTGGAGAGGTTCGGTGAGCAAATGAAGACCCTTTGAAGTCATATTGCATGGTACCCATTCCACGGGTTTCAACTACCCAGGTTTAAGGTATTCTTCCTTCAGCTAAAACATGCATGTGGAACCTAGAGTATGATCAACCATGTGATCGGGAGACGTGTTCAAATATGTCTCAGTTTTCGTACCCTGGTACTCGGGTGCAACATTCCAGACGCTTTACTAACACTCTCCCGACTTGGAGAGTCAGTCCCTTTAACCTCCTGTTTGGCCCAGTTTGCAATTTCTGCGGAAGATGAACAGGAATAGCGAGAACCAATGAGAGACTAGCTGGAGGTGTCTGGACGGGCAAATTTAACTCCCATTTCCCACCAGGAAGAGGATAGAACCAAAGGCTCAGCGTGCCGTGCCGGAACCAGATTAGGGCCTGAAGCCATCCTGCGGTGTTGCGGCCAGCTCACAAGAAAACGAGTTGAAGAAAGGAGCTCAGGGGCACTGTAATTCACAAACCTGCAGAGTTATAAATGACAACTATCGTCCAAAAATATACTGAAGTAAGGCTGCCAAGAGGACTTGAAAGCGGGGCAGAATTGCAGGAAACCGATTTCAGGAGGTAGACTGGAATTGCATTGAAAGCATAGGAAAAGAGGCAGAACGTCCACAATGATGCACTTGGCCAAAAAGGGCGTATGCGTTTTTTCCTGAATATATTCAGGAAAAAACGCATACGCCCTTTTTGGCCAACCAAGCAAGCTTGCAAAGGAAATCTGCACTACAATGAAGTCTCACTTCCCGCCGGTCAAAAGGGCCATCTGAAAAAAGTGTAAAATCCAGAAAGGCAGGACAGGCCATGGAGAACTGGGAGCCTTGTTATGCTGATGGGCGGGATGTAAACTGCCAACAGACACTCGGGAGAAGTGTATGGTGTTTCCTGAAACATCTAAAAAACAAAGCAACAGAGCCTAGGGCACTTCCACTTATGGTCCTATAGCTTAGGGAAATTAAAATCAAAAAGACACAGCCACCCCAATGTTTGGGACGCCTCTGTTTACAAGAACCTCGTTTACCGTACAAGTTCAATATCACAGAAAGTGAAAAATGGATAAAGAACTTGTGGTACTTACGTACAATGCAGTATCACTCAGCAGTGAAATCTATGTCATCAGGCCCGTAGCAGCACAATGAGTGGATTCAGGTACGATGATTCTAACTGAAATAAGTCACACAGAAAAAGAAACATCATAAGATATCAGTAATACACGGAATGTAAACTTGGCTACACAGGAACTGAATTACAGAACAGAACAGGGTCTCAAATTTAGAAAACCAACTTATGCTTGTTTAAGGGTAAAGGTGAGTTGGGGTGCTGCATAAAACCAGAGATTGAAATGAGCACAGATAAAGTTCCTTAAGCCAAATATGGAATAGACAAGAGCTACTCCTTGCTCAACGAAATGGACTCAACACCGCATATTAAACGCCTAAGAATGTACCTGACTCTTAAGTATCTTAAAACCTATGGATTGCTATGTCTCCGAAAGAGAATCAAGCATGTGTACAGGGACATAAACGCAGCAGTGATAGGATTGGAGAGGTTCGGTGAGCAAATGAAGACCCTTTGAAGTCATATTGCATGGTACCCATTCCACGGGTTTCAACTACCCAGGTTTAAGGTATTCTTCCTTCAGCTAAAACATGCATGTGGAACCTAGAGTATGATCAACCATGTGATCGGGAGACGTGTTCAAATATGTCTCAGTTTTCGTACCCTGGTACTCGGGTGCAACATTCCAGACGCTTTACTAACACTCTCCCGACTTGGAGAGTCAGTCCCTTTAACCTCCTGTTTGGCCCAGTTTGCAATTTCTGCGGAAGATGAACAGGAATAGCGAGAACCAATGAGAGACTAGCTGGAGGTCTCTGGACGGGCAAATTTAACTCTCATTTCCCACCAGGAAGAGGAAATAACCAAAGGCTCAGCGTGCCGTGCCGGAACCAGATTAGGGCCTGAAGCCATCCTGCGGTGTTGCGGCCAGCTCACAAGAAAACGAGTTGAAGAAAGGAGCTCAGGGGCACTGTAATTCACAAACCTGCAGAGTTATAAATGACAACTATCGTCCAAAAATATACTGAAGTAAGGCTGCCAAGAGGACTTGAAAGCGGGGCAGAATTGCAGGAAACCGATTTCAGGAGGTAGACTGGAATTGCATTGAAAGCATAGGAAAAGAGGCAGAACGTCCACAATGATGCACTTGGCCAAAAAGGGCGTATGCGTTTTTTCCTGAATATATTCAGGAAAAAACGCATACGCCCTTTTTGGCCAACCAAGCAAGCTTGCAAAGGAAATCTGCACTACAATGAAGTCTCACTTCCCCCCGGTCAAAAGGGCCATCTGAAAAAAGTGTAAAATCCAGAAAGGCAGGACAGGCCATGGAGAACTGGGAGCCTTGTTATGCTGATGGGCGGGATGTAAATTGCCAACAGACACTCGGGAGAAGTGTATGGTGTTTCCTGAAACATCTAAAAAACAAAGCAACAGAGCCTAGGGCACTTCCACTTATGGTCCTATAGCTTAGGGAAATTAAAATCAAAAAGACACAGCCACCCCAATGTTTGGGACGCCTCTGTTTACAAGAACCTCGTTTACCGTACAAGTTCAATATCACAGAAAGTGAAAAATGGATAAAGAACTTGTGGTACTTACGTACAATGCAGTATCACTCAGCAGTGAAATCTATGCCATCAGGCCCGTAGCAGCACAATGAGTGGATTCAGGTACGATGATTCTAACTGAAATAAGTCACACAGAAAAAGAAACATCATAAGATATCAGTAATACATGGAATGTAAACTTGGCTACACAGGAACTGAATTACAGAACAGAACAGGGTCTCAAATTTAGAAAACCAACTTATGCTTGTTTAAGGGTAAAGGTGAGTTGGGGTGCTGCATAAAACCAGAGATTGAAATGAGCACAGATAAAGTTCCTTAAGCCAAATATGGAATAGACAAGAGCTACTCCTTGCTCAACGAAATGGACTCAACACCGCATATTAAACGCCTAAGAATGTACCTGACTCTTAAGTATCTTAAAACCTATGGATTGCTATGTCTCCGAAAGAGAATCAAGCATGTGTACAGGGACATAAACGCAGCAGTGATAGGATTGGAGAGGTTCGGTGAGCAAATGAAGACCCTTTGAAGTCATATTGCATGGTACCCATTCCACGGGTTTCAACTACCCAGGTTTAAGGTATTCTTCCTTCAGCTAAAACATGCATGTGGAACCTAGAGTATGATCAACCATGTGATCGGGAGACGTGTTCAAATATGTCTCAGTTTTCGTACCCTGGTACTCGGGTGCAACATTCCAGACGCTTTACTAACACTCTCCCGACTTGGAGAGTCAGTCCCTTTAACCTCCTGTTTGGCCCAGTTTGCAATTTCTGCGGAAGATGAACAGGAATAGCGAGAACCAATGAGAGACTAGCTGGAGGTGTCTGGACGGGCAAATTTAACTCTCATTTCCCACCAGGAAGAGGAAATAACCAAAGGCTCAGCGTGCCGTGCCGGAACCAGATTAGGGCCTGAAGCCATCCTGCGGTGTTGCGGCCAGCTCACAAGAAAACGAGTTGAAGAAAGGAGCTCAGGGGCACTGTAATTCACAAACCTGCAGAGTTATAAATGACAACTATCGTCCAAAAATATACTGAAGTAAGGCTGCCAAGAGGACTTGAAAGCGGGGCAGAATTGCAGGAAACCGATTTCAGGAGGTAGACTGGAATTGCATTGAAAGCATAGGAAAAGAGGCAGAACGTCCACAATGATGCACTTGGCCAAAAAGGGCGTATGCGTTTTTTCCTGAATATATTCAGGAAAGAACGCATACGCCCTTTTTGGCCAACCAAGCAAGCTTGCAAAGGAAATCTGCACTACAATGAAGTCTCACTTCCCCCCAGTCAAAAGGGCCATCTGAAAAAAGTGTAAAATCCAGAAAGGCAGGACAGGCCATGGAGAACTGGGAGCCTTGTTATGCTGATGGGCGGGATGTAAATTGCCAACAGACACTCGGGAGAAGTGTATGGTGTTTCCTGAAACATCTAAAAAACAAAGCAACAGAGCCTAGGGCACTTCCACTTATGGTCCTATAGCTTAGGGAAATTAAAATCAAAAAGACACAGCCACCCCAATGTTTGGGACGCCTCTGTTTACAAGAACCTCGTTTACCGTACAAGTTCAATATCACAGAAAGTGAAAAATGGATAAAGAACTTGTGGTACTTACGTACAATGCAGTATCACTCAGCAGTGAAATCTATGTCATCAGGCCCGTAGCAGCACAATGAGTGGATTCAGGTACGATGATTCTAACTGAAATAAGTCACACAGAAAAAGAAACATCATAAGATATCAGTAATACACGGAATGTAAACTTGGCTACACAGGAACTGAATTACAGAACAGAACAGGGTCTCAAATTTAGAAAACCAACTTATGCTTGTTTAAGGGTAAAGGTGAGTTGGGGTGCTGCATAAAACCAGAGATTGAAATGAGCACAGATAAAGTTCCTTAAGCCAAATATGGAATAGACAAGAGCTACTCCTTGCTCAACGAAATGGACTCAACACCGCATATTAAACGCCTAAGAATGTACCTGACTCTTAAGTATCTTAAAACCTATGGATTGCTATGTCTCCGAAAGAGAATCAAGCATGTGTACAGGGACATAAACGCAGCAGTGATAGGATTGGAGAGGTTCGGTGAGCAAATGAAGACCCTTTGAAGTCATATTGCATGGTACCCATTCCACGGGTTTCAACTACCCAGGTTTAAGGTATTCTTCCTTCAGCTAAAACATGCATGTGGAACCTAGAGTATGATCAACCATGTGATCGGGAGACGTGTTCAAATATGTCTCAGTTTTCGTACCCTGGTACTCGGGTGCAACATTCCAGACGCTTTACTAACACTCTCCCGACTTGCAGAGTCAGTCCCTTTAACCTCCTGTTTGGCCCAGTTTGCAATTTCTGCGGAAGATGAACAGGAATAGCGAGAACCAATGAGAGACTAGCTGGAGGTCTCTGGACGGGCAAATTTAACTCTCATTTCCCACCAGGAAGAGGAAATAACCAAAGGCTCAGCGTGCCGTGCCGGAACCAGATTAGGGCCTGAAGCCATCCTGCGGTGTTGCGGCCAGCTCACAAGAAAACGAGTTGAAGAAAGGAGCTCAGGGGCACTGTAATTCACAAACCTGCAGAGTTATAAATGACAACTATCGTCCAAAAATATACTGAAGTAAGGCTGCCAAGAGGACTTGAAAGCGGGGCAGAATTGCAGGAAACCGATTTCAGGAGGTAGACTGGAATTGCATTGAAAGCATAGGAAAAGAGGCAGAACGTCCACAATGATGCACTTGGCCAAAAAGGGCGTATGCGTTTTTTCCTGAATATATTCAGGAAAAAACGCATACGCCCTTTTTGGCCAACCAAGCAAGCTTGCAAAGGAAATCTGCACTACAATGAAGTCTCACTTCCCCCCGGTCAAAAGGGCCATCTGAAAAAAGTGTAAAATCCAGAAAGGCAGGACAGGCCATGGAGAACTGGGAGCCTTGTTATGCTGATGGGCGGGATGTAAATTGCCAACAGACACTCGGGAGAAGTGTATGGTGTTTCCTGAAACATCTAAAAAACAAAGCAACAGAGCCTAGGGCACTTCCACTTATGGTCCTATAGCTTAGGGAAATTAAAATCAAAAAGACACAGCCACCCCAATGTTTGGGACGCCTCTGTTTACAAGAACCTCGTTTACCGTACAAGTTCAATATCACAGAAAGTGAAAAATGGATAAAGAACTTGTGGTACTTACGTACAATGCAGTATCACTCAGCAGTGAAATCTATGCCATCAGGCCCGTAGCAGCACAATGAGTGGATTCAGGTACGATGATTCTAACTGAAATAAGTCACACAGAAAAAGAAACATCATAAGATATCAGTAATACATGGAATGTAAACTTGGCTACACAGGAACTGAATTACAGAACAGAACAGGGTCTCAAATTTAGAAAACCAACTTATGCTTGTTTAAGGGTAAAGGTGAGTTGGGGTGCTGCATAAAACCAGAGATTGAAATGAGCACAGATAAAGTTCCTTAAGCCAAATATGGAATAGACAAGAGCTACTCCTTGCTCAACGAAATGGACTCAACACCGCATATTAAACGCCTAAGAATGTACCTGACTCTTAAGTATCTTAAAACCTATGGATTGCTATGTCTCCGAAAGAGAATCAAGCATGTGTACAGGGACATAAACGCAGCAGTGATAGGATTGGAGAGGTTCGGTGAGCAAATGAAGACCCTTTGAAGTCATATTGCATGGTACCCATTCCACGGGTTTCAACTACCCAGGTTTAAGGTATTCTTCCTTCAGCTAAAACATGCATGTGGAACCTAGAGTATGATCAACCATGTGATCGGGAGACGTGTTCAAATATGTCTCAGTTTTCGTACCCTGGTACTCGGGTGCAACATTCCAGACGCTTTACTAACACTCTCCCGACTTGGAGAGTCAGTCCCTTTAACCTCCTGTTTGGCCCAGTTTGCAATTTCTGCGGAAGATGAACAGGAATAGCGAGAACCAATGAGAGACTAGCTGGAGGTGTCTGGACGGGCAAATTTAACTCTCATTTCCCACCAGGAAGAGGAAATAACCAAAGGCTCAGCGTGCCGTGCCGGAACCAGATTAGGGCCTGAAGCCATCCTGCGGTGTTGCGGCCAGCTCACAAGAAAACGAGTTGAAGAAAGGAGCTCAGGGGCACTGTAATTCACAAACCTGCAGAGTTATAAATGACAACTATCGTCCAAAAATATACTGAAGTAAGGCTGCCAAGAGGACTTGAAAGCGGGGCAGAATTGCAGGAAACCGATTTCAGGAGGTAGACTGGAATTGCATTGAAAGCATAGGAAAAGAGGCAGAACGTCCACAATGATGCACTTGGCCAAAAAGGGCGTATGCGTTTTTTCCTGAATATATTCAGGAAAGAACGCATACGCCCTTTTTGGCCAACCAAGCAAGCTTGCAAAGGAAATCTGCACTACAATGAAGTCTCACTTCCCCCCAGTCAAAAGGGCCATCTGAAAAAAGTGTAAAATCCAGAAAGGCAGGACAGGCCATGGAGAACTGGGAGCCTTGTTATGCTGATGGGCGGGATGTAAATTGCCAACAGACACTCGGGAGAAGTGTATGGTGTTTCCTGAAACATCTAAAAAACAAAGCAACAGAGCCTAGGGCACTTCCACTTATGGTCCTATAGCTTAGGGAAATTAAAATCAAAAAGACACAGCCACCCCAATGTTTGGGACGCCTCTGTTTACAAGAACCTCGTTTACCGTACAAGTTCAATATCACAGAAAGTGAAAAATGGATAAAGAACTTGTGGTACTTACGTACAATGCAGTATCACTCAGCAGTGAAATCTATGTCATCAGGCCCGTAGCAGCACAATGAGTGGATTCAGGTACGATGATTCTAACTGAAATAAGTCACACAGAAAAAGAAACATCATAAGATATCAGTAATACACGGAATGTAAACTTGGCTACACAGGAACTGAATTACAGAACAGAACAGGGTCTCAAATTTAGAAAACCAACTTATGCTTGTTTAAGGGTAAAGGTGAGTTGGGGTGCTGCATAAAACCAGAGATTGAAATGAGCACAGATAAAGTTCCTTAAGCCAAATATGGAATAGACAAGAGCTACTCCTTGCTCAACGAAATGGACTCAACACCGCATATTAAACGCCTAAGAATGTACCTGACTCTTAAGTATCTTAAAACGTATGGATTGCTATGTCTCCGAAAGAGAATCAAGCATGTGTACAGGGACATAAACGCAGCAGTGATAGGATTGGAGAGGTTCAGTGAGCAAATGAAGACCCTTTGAAGTCATATTGCATGGTACCCATTCCACGGGTTTCAACTACCCAGGTTTAAGGTATTCTTCCTTCAGCTAAAACATGCATGTGGAACCTAGAGTATGATCAACCATGTGATCGGGAGACGTGTTCAAATATGTCTCAGTTTTCGTACCCTGGTACTCGGGTGCAACATTCCAGACGCTTTACTAACACTCTCCCGACTTGGAGAGTCAGTCCCTTTAACCTCCTGTTTGGCCCAGTTTGCAATTTCTGCGGAAGATGAACAGGAATAGCGAGAACCAATGAGAGACTAGCTGGAGGTGTCTGGACGGGCAAATTTAACTCTCATTTCCCACCAGGAAGAGGAAATAACCAAAGGCTCAGCGTGCCGTGCCGGAACCAGATTAGGGCCTGAAGCCATCCTGCGGTGTTGCGGCCAGCTCACAAGAAAACGAGTTGAAGAAAGGAGCTCAGGGGCACTGTAATTCACAAACCTGCAGAGTTATAAATGACAACTATCGTCCAAAAATATACTGAAGTAAGGCTGCCAAGAGGACTTGAAAGCGGGGCAGAATTGCAGGAAACCGATTTCAGGAGGTAGACTGGAATTGCATTGAAAGCATAGGAAAAGAGGCAGAACGTCCACAATGATGCACTTGGCCAAAAAGGGCGTATGCGTTTTTTCCTGAATATATTCAGGAAAAAACGCATACGCCCTTTTTGGCCAACCAAGCAAGCTTGCAAAGGAAATCTGCACTACAATGAAGTCTCACTTCCCCCCGGTCAAAAGGGCCATCTGAAAAAAGTGTAAAATCCAGAAAGGCAGGACAGGCCATGGAGAACTGGGAGCCTTGTTATGCTGATGGGCGGGATGTAAATTGCCAACAGACACTCGGGAGAAGTGTATGGTGTTTCCTGAAACATCTAAAAAACAAAGCAACAGAGCCTAGGGCACTTCCACTTATGGTCCTATAGCTTAGGGAAATTAAAATCAAAAAGACACAGCCACCCCAATGTTTGGGACGCCTCTGTTTACAAGAACCTTGTTTACCGTACAAGTTCAATATCACAGAAAGTGAAAAATGGATAAAGAACTTGTGGTACTTACGTACAATGCAGTATCACTCAGCAGTGAAATCTATGCCATCAGGCCCGTAGCAGCACAATGAGTGGATTCAGGTACGATGATTCTAACTGAAATAAGTCACACAGAAAAAGAAACATCATAAGATATCAGTAATACACGGAATGTAAACTTGGCTACACAGGAACTGAATTACAGAACAGAACAGGGTCTCAAATTTAGAAAACCAACTTATGCTTGTTTAAGGGTAAAGGTGAGTTGGGGTGCTGCATAAAACCAGAGATTGAAATGAGCACAGATAAAGTTCCTTAAGCCAAATATGGAATAGACAAGAGCTACTCCTTGCTCAATGAAATGGACTCAACACCGCATATTAAACGCCTAAGAATGTACCTGACTCTTAAGTATCTTAAAACCTATGGATTGCTATGTCTCCGAAAGAGAATCAAGCATGTGTACAGGGACATAAACGCAGCAGTGATAGGATTGGAGAGGTTCGGTGAGCAAATGAAGACCCTTTGAAGTCATATTGCATGGTACCCATTCCACGGGTTTCAACTACCCAGGTTTAAGGTATTCTTCCTTCAGCTAAAACATGCATGTGGAACCTAGAGTATGATCAACCATGTGATCGGGAGACGTGTTCAAATATGTCTCAGTTTTCGTACCCTGGTACTCGGGTGCAACATTCCAGACGCTTTACTAACACTCTCCCGACTTGGAGAGTCAGTCCCTTTAACCTCCTGTTTGGCCCAGTTTGCAATTTCTGCGGAAGATGAACAGGAATAGCGAGAACCAATGAGAGACTAGCTGGAGGTGTCTGGACGGGCAAATTTAACTCTCATTTCCCACCAGGAAGAGGAAATAACCAAAGGCTCAGCGTGCCGTGCCGGAACCAGATTAGGGCCTGAAGCCATCCTGCGGTGTTGCGGCCAGCTCACAAGAAAACGAGTTGAAGAAAGGAGCTCAGGGGCACTGTAATTCACAAACCTGCAGAGTTATAAATGACAACTATCGTCCAAAAATATACTGAAGTAAGGCTGCCAAGAGGACTTGAAAGCGGGGCAGAATTGCAGGAAACCGATTTCAGGAGGTAGACTGGAATTGCATTGAAAGCATAGGAAAAGAGGCAGAACGTCCACAATGATGCACTTGGCCAAAAAGGGCGTATGCGTTTTTTCCTGAATATATTCAGGAAAAAACGCATACGCCCTTTTTGGCCAACCAAGCAAGCTTGCAAAGGAAATCTGCACTACAATGAAGTCTCACTTCCCCCCGGTCAAAAGGGCCATCTGAAAAAAGTGTAAAATCCAGAAAGGCAGGACAGGCCATGGAGAACTGGGAGCCTTGTTATGCTGATGGGCGGGATGTAAATTGCCAACAGACACTCGGGAGAAGTGTATGGTGTTTCCTGAAACATCTAAAAAACAGAGCAACAGAGCCTAGGGCACTTCCACTTATGGTCCTATAGCTTAGGGAAATTAAAATCAAAAAGACACAGCCACCCCAATGTTTGGGACGCCTCTGTTTACAAGAACCTCGTTTACCGTACAAGTTCAATATCACAGAAAGTGAAAAATGGATAAAGAACTTGTGGTACTTACGTACAATGCAGTATCACTCAGCAGTGAAATCTATGTCATCAGGCCCGTAGCAGCACAATGAGTGGATTCAGGTACGATGATTCTAACTGAAATAAGTCACACAGAAAAAGAAACATCATAAGATATCAGTAATACACGGAATGTAAACTTGGCTACACAGGAACTGAATTACAGAACAGAACAGGGTCTCAAATTTAGAAAACCAACTTATGCTTGTTTAAGGGTAAAGGTGAGTTGGGGTGCTGCATAAAACCAGAGATTGAAATGAGCACAGATAAAGTTCCTTAAGCCAAATATGGAATAGACAAGAGCTACTCCTTGCTCAACGAAATGGACTCAACACCGCATATTAAACGCCTAAGAATGTACCTGACTCTTAAGTATCTTAAAACCTATGGATTGCTATGTCTCCGAAAGAGAATCAAGCATGTGTACAGGGACATAAACGCAGAAGTGATAGGATTGGAGAGGTTCGGTGAGCAAATGAAGAGCCTTTGAAGTCATATTGCATGGTACCCATTCCACGGCTTTCAACTACCCAGGTTTAAGGTATTCTTCCTTCAGCTAAAACATGCATGTGGAACCTAGAGTATGATCAACCATGTGATCGGGAGACGTGTTCAAATATGTCTCAGTTTTCGTACCCTGGTACTCGGGTGCAACATTCCAGACGCTTTACTAACACTCTCCCGACTTGGAGAGTCAGTCCCTTTAACCTCCTGTTTGGCCCAGTTTGCAATTTCTGCGGAAGATGAACAGGAATAGCGAGAACCAATGAGAGACTAGCTGGAGGTGTCTGGACGGGCAAATTTAACTCTCATTTCCCACCAGGAAGAGGAAATAACCAAAGGCTCAGCGTGCCGTGCCGGAACCAGATTAGGGCCTGAAGCCATCCTGCGGTGTTGCGGCCAGCTCACAAGAAAACGAGTTGAAGAAAGGAGCTCAGGGGCACTGTAATTCACAAACCTGCAGAGTTATAAATGACAACTATCGTCCAAAAATATACTGAAGTAAGGCTGCCAAGAGGACTTGAAAGCGGGGCAGAATTGCAGGAAACCGATTTCAGGAGGTAGACTGGAATTGCATTGAAAGCATAGGAAAAGAGGCAGAACGTCCACAATGATGCACTTGGCCAAAAAGGGCGTATGCGTTTTTTCCTGAATATATTCAGGAAAAAACGCATACGCCCTTTTTGGCCAACCAAGCAAGCTTGCAAAGGAAATCTGCACTACAATGAAGTCTCACTTCCCCCCAGTCAAAAGGGCCATCTAAAAAAAGTGTAAAATCCAGAAAGGCAGGACAGGCCATGGAGAACTGGGAGCCTTGTTATGCTGATGGGCGGGATGTAAATTGCCAACAGACACTCGGGAGAAGTGTATGGTGTTTCCTGAAACATCTAAAAAACAAAGCAACAGAGCCTAGGGCACTTCCACTTATGGTCCTATAGCTTAGGGAAATTAAAATCAAAAAGACACAGCCACCCCAATGTTTGGGACGCCTCTGTTTACAAGAACCTCGTTTACCGTACAAGTTCAATATCACAGAAAGTGAAAAATGGATAAAGAACTTGTGGTACTTACGTACAATGCAGTATCACTCAGCAGTGAAATCTATGTCATCAGGCCCGTAGCAGCACAATGAGTGGATTCAGGTACGATGATTCTAACTGAAATAAGTCACACAGAAAAAGAAACATCATAAGATATCAGTAATACACGGAATGTAAACTTGGCTACACAGGAACTGAATTACAGAACAGAACAGGGTCTCAAATTTAGAAAACCAACTTATGCTTGTTTAAGGGTAAAGGTGAGTTGGGGTGCTGCATAAAACCAGAGATTGAAATGAGCACAGATAAAGTTCCTTAAGCCAAATATGGAATAGACAAGAGCTACTCCTTGCTCAACGAAATGGACTCAACACCGCATATTAAACGCCTAAGAATGTACCTGACTCTTAAGTATCTTAAAACGTATGGATTGCTATGTCTCCGAAAGAGAATCAAGCATGTGTACAGGGACATAAACGCAGCAGTGATAGGATTGGAGAGGTTCGGTGAGCAAATGAAGACCCTTTGAAGTCATATTGCATGGTACCCATTCCACGGGTTTCAACTACCCAGGTTTAAGGTATTCTTCCTTCAGCTAAAACATGCATGTGGAACCTAGAGTATGATCAACCATGTGATCGGGAGACGTGTTCAAATATGTCTCAGTTTTCGTACCCTGGTACTCGGGTGCAACATTCCAGACGCTTTACTAACACTCTCCCGACTTGGAGAGTCAGTCCCTTTAACCTCCTGTTTGGCCCAGTTTGCAATTTCTGCGGAAGATGAACAGGAATAGCGAGAACCAATGAGAGACTAGCTGGAGGTGTCTGGACGGGCAAATTTAACTCTCATTTCCCACCAGGAAGAGGAAATAACCAAAGGCTCAGCGTGCCGTGCCGGAACCAGATTAGGGCCTGAAGCCATCCTGCGGTGTTGCGGCCAGCTCACAAGAAAACGAGTTGAAGAAAGGAGCTCAGGGGCACTGTAATTCACAAACCTGCAGAGTTATAAATGACAACTATCGTCCAAAAATATACTGAAGTAAGGCTGCCAAGAGGACTTGAAAGCGGGGCAGAATTGCAGGAAACCGATTTCAGGAGGTAGACTGGAATTGCATTGAAAGCATAGGAAAAGAGGCAGAACGTCCACAATGATGCACTTGGCCAAAAAGGGCGTATGCGTTTTTTCCTGAATATATTCAGGAAAAAACGCATACGCCCTTTTTGGCCAACCAAGCAAGCTTGCAAAGGAAATCTGCACTACAATGAAGTCTCACTTCCCCCCGGTCAAAAGGGCCATCTGAAAAAAGTGTAAAATCCAGAAAGGCAGGACAGGCCATGGAGAACTGGGAGCCTTGTTATGCTGATGGGCGGGATGTAAATTGCCAACAGACACTCGGGAGAAGTGTATGGTGTTTCCTGAAACATCTAAAAAACAAAGCAACAGAGCCTAGGGCACTTCCACTTATGGTCCTATAGCTTAGGGAAATTAAAATCAAAAAGACACAGCCACCCCAATGTTTGGGACGCCTCTGTTTACAAGAACCTCGTTTACCGTACAAGTTCAATATCACAGAAAGTGAAAAATGGATAAAGAACTTGTGGTACTTACGTACAATGCAGTATCACTCAGCAGTGAAATCTATGTCATCAGGCCCGTAGCAGCACAATGAGTGGATTCAGGTACGATGATTCTAACTGAAATAAGTCACACAGAAAAAGAAACATCATAAGATATCAGTAATACACGGAATGTAAACTTGGCTACACAGGAACTGAATTACAGAACAGAACAGGGTCTCAAATTTAGAAAACCAACTTATGCTTGTTTAAGGGTAAAGGTGAGTTGGGGTGCTGCATAAAACCAGAGATTGAAATGAGCACAGATAAAGTTCCTTAAGCCAAATATGGAATAGACAAGAGCTACTCCTTGCTCAACGAAATGGACTCAACACCGCATATTAAACGCCTAAGAATGTACCTGACTCTTAAGTATCTTAAAACCTATGGATTGCTATGTCTCCGAAAGAGAATCAAGCATGTGTACAGGGACATAAACGCAGAAGTGATAGGATTGGAGAGGTTCGGTGAGCAAATGAAGAGCCTTTGAAGTCATATTGCATGGTACCCATTCCACGGCTTTCAACTACCCAGGTTTAAGGTATTCTTCCTTCAGCTAAAACATGCATGTGGAACCTAGAGTATGATCAACCATGTGATCGGGAGACGTGTTCAAATATGTCTCAGTTTTCGTACCCTGGTACTCGGGTGCAACATTCCAGACGCTTTACTAACACTCTCCCGACTTGGAGAGTCAGTCCCTTTAACCTCCTGTTTGGCCCAGTTTGCAATTTCTGCGGAAGATGAACAGGAATAGCGAGAACCAATGAGAGACTAGCTGGAGGTGTCTGGACGGGCAAATTTAACTCTCATTTCCCACCAGGAAGAGGAAATAACCAAAGGCTCAGCGTGCCGTGCCGGAACCAGATTAGGGCCTGAAGCCATCCTGCGGTGTTGCGGCCAGCTCACAAGAAAACGAGTTGAAGAAAGGAGCTCAGGGGCACTGTAATTCACAAACCTGCAGAGTTATAAATGACAACTATCGTCCAAAAATATACTGAAGTAAGGCTGCCAAGAGGACTTGAAAGCGGGGCAGAATTGCAGGAAACCGATTTCAGGAGGTAGACTGGAATTGCATTGAAAGCATAGGAAAAGAGGCAGAACGTCCACAATGATGCACTTGGCCAAAAAGGGCGTATGCGTTTTTTCCTGAATATATTCAGGAAAAAACGCATACGCCCTTTTTGGCCAACCAAGCAAGCTTGCAAAGGAAATCTGCACTACAATGAAGTCTCACTTCCCCCCGGTCAAAAGGGCCATCTGAAAAAAGTGTAAAATCCAGAAAGGCAGGACAGGCCATGGAGAACTGGGAGCCTTGTTATGCTGATGGGCGGGATGTAAACTGCCAACAGACACTCGGGAGAAGTGTATGGTGTTTCCTGAAACATCTAAAAAACAAAGCAACAGAGCCTAGGGCACTTCCACTTATGGTCCTATAGCTTAGGGAAATTAAAATCAAAAAGATACAGCCACCCCAATGTTTGGGACGCCTCTGTTTACAAGAACCTCGTTTACCGTACAAGTTCAATATCACAGAAAGTGAAAAATGGATAAAGAACTTGTGGTACTTACGTACAATGCAGTATCACTCAGCAGTGAAATCTATGCCATCAGGCCCGTAGCAGCACAATGAGTGGATTCAGGTACGATGATTCTAACTGAAATAAGTCACACAGAAAAAGAAACATCATAAGATATCAGTAATACACGGAATGTAAACTTGGCTACACAGGAACTGAATTACAGAACAGAACAGGGTCTCAAATTTAGAAAACCAACTTATGCTTGTTTAAGGGTAAAGGTGAGTTGGGGTGCTGCATAAAACCAGAGATTGAAATGAGCACAGATAAAGTTCCTTAAGCCAAATATCGAATAGACAAGAGCTACTCCTTGCTCAACGAAATGGACTCAACACCGCATATTAAACGCCTAAGAATGTACCTGACTCTTAAGTATCTTAAAACGTATGGATTGCTATGTCTCCGAAAGAGAATCAAGCATGTGTACAGGGACATAAACGCAGCAGTGATAGGATTGGAGAGGTTCGGTGAGCAAATGAAGACCCTTTGAAGTCATATTGCATGGTACCCATTCCACGGGTTTCAACTACCCAGGTTTAAGGTATTCTTCCTTCAGCTAAAACATGCATGTGGAACCTAGAGTATGATCAACCATGTGATCGGGAGACGTGTTCAAATATGTCTCAGTTTTCGTACCCTGGTACTCGGCTGCAACATTCCAGACGCTTTACTAACACTCTCCCGACTTGGAGAGTCAGTCCCTTTAACCTCCTGTTTGGCCCAGTTTGCAATTTCTGCGGAAGATGAACAGGAATAGCGAGAACCAATGAGAGACTAGCTGGAGGTGTCTGGACGGGCAAATTTAACTCTCATTTCCCACCAGGAAGAGGAAATAAGCAAAGGCTCAGCGTGCCGTGCCGGAACCAGATTAGGGCCTGAAGCCATCCTGCGGTGTTACGGCCAGCTCACAAGAAAACGAGTTGAAGAAAGGAGCTCAGGGGCACTGTAATTTACAAACCTGCAGAGTTATAAATGACAGCTATCGTCCAAAAATATACTGAAGTAAGGCTGCCAAGAGGACTTGAAAGCGGGGCAGAATTGCAGGAAACCGATTTCAGGAGGTAGACTGGAATTGCATTGAAAGCATAGGAAAAGAGGCAGAACGTCCACAATGATGCACTTGGCCAAAAAGGGCGTATGCGTTTTTTCCTGAATATATTCAGGAAAAAACGCATACGCCCTTTTTGGCCAACCAAGCAAGCTTGCAAAGGAAATCTGCACTACAATGAAGTCTCACTTCCCCCCGGTCAAAAGGGCCATCTGAAAAAAGTGTAAAATCCAGAAAGGCAGGACAGGCCATGGAGAACTGGGAGCCTTGTTATGCTGATGGGCGGGATGTAAACTGCCAACAGACACTCGGGAGAAGTGTATGGTGTTTCCTGAAACATCTAAAAAACAAAGCAACAGAGCCTAGGGCACTTCCACTTATGGTCCTATAGCTTAGGGAAATTAAAATCAAAAAGACACAGCCACCCCAATGTTTGGGACGCCTCTGTTTACAAGAACCTCGTTTACCGTACAAGTTCAATATCACAGAAAGTGAAAAATGGATAAAGAACTTGTGGTACTTACGTACAATGCAGTATCACTCAGCAGTGAAATCTATGTCATCAGGCCCGTAGCAGCACAATGAGTGGATTCAGGTACGATGATTCTAACTGAAATAAGTCACACAGAAAAAGAAACATCATAAGATATCAGTAATACACGGAATGTAAACTTGGCTACACAGGAACTGAATTACAGAACAGAACAGGGTCTCAAATTTAGAAAACCAACTTATGCTTGTTTAAGGGTAAAGGTGAGTTGGGGTGCTGCATAAAACCAGAGATTGAAATGAGCACAGATAAAGTTCCTTAAGCCAAATATGGAATAGACAAGAGCTACTCCTTGCTCAACGAAATGGACTCAACACCGCATATTAAACGCCTAAGAATGTACCTGACTCTTAAGTATCTTAAAACCTATGGATTGCTATGTCTCCGAAAGAGAATCAAGCATGTGTACAGGGACATAAACGCAGCAGTGATAGGATTGGAGAGGTTCGGTGAGCAAATGAAGACCCTTTGAAGTCATATTGCATGGTACCCATTCCACGGGTTTCAACTACCCAGGTTTAAGGTATTCTTCCTTCAGCTAAAACATGCATGTGGAACCTAGAGTATGATCAACCATGTGATCGGGAGACGTGTTCAAATATGTCTCAGTTTTCGTACCCTGGTACTCGGGTGCAACATTCCAGACGCTTTACTAACACTCTCCCGACTTGGAGAGTCAGTCCCTTTAACCTCCTGTTTGGCCCAGTTTGCAATTTCTGCGGAAGATGAACAGGAATAGCGAGAACCAATGAGAGACTAGCTGGAGGTGTCTGGACGGGCAAATTTAACTCTCATTTCCCACCAGGAAGAGGAAATAACCAAAGGCTCAGCGTGCCGTGCCGGAACCAGATTAGGGCCTGAAGCCATCCTGCGGTGTTGCGGCCAGCTCACAAGAAAACGAGTTGAAGAAAGGAGCTCAGGGGCACTGTAATTTACAAACCTGCAGAGTTATAAATGACAGCTATCGTCCAAAAATATACTGAAGTAAGGCTGCCAAGAGGACTTGAAAGCGGGGCAGAATTGCAGGAAACCGATTTCAGGAGGTAGACTGGAATTGCATTGAAAGCATAGGAAAAGAGGCAGAACGTCCACAATGATGCACTTGGCCAAAAAGGGCGTATGCGTTTTTTCCTGAATATATTCAGGAAAAAACGCATACGCCCTTTTTGGCCAACCAAGCAAGCTTGCAAAGGAAATCTGCACTACAATGAAGTCTCACTTCCCCCCGGTCAAAAGGGCCATCTGAAAAAAGTGTAAAATCCAGAAAGGCAGGACAGGCCATGGAGAACTGGGAGCCTTGTTATGCTGATGGGCGGGATGTAAACTGCCAACAGACACTCGGGAGAAGTGTATGGTGTTTCCTGAAACATCTAAAAAACAAAGCAACAGAGCCTAGGGCACTTCCACTTATGGTCCTATAGCTTAGGGAAATTAAAATCAAAAAGACACAGCCACCCCAATGTTTGGGACGCCTCTGTTTACAAGAACCTCGTTTACCGTACAAGTTCAATATCACAGAAAGTGAAAAATGGATAAAGAACTTGTGGTACTTACGTACAATGCAGTATCACTCAGCAGTGAAATCTATGTCATCAGGCCCGTAGCAGCACAATGAGTGGATTCAGGTACGATGATTCTAACTGAAATAAGTCACACAGAAAAAGAAACATCATAAGATATCAGTAATACACGGAATGTAAACTTGGCTACACAGGAACTGAATTACAGAACAGAACAGGGTCTCAAATTTAGAAAACCAACTTATGCTTGTTTAAGGGTAAAGGTGAGTTGGGGTGCTGCATAAAACCAGAGATTGAAATGAGCACAGATAAAGTTCCTTAAGCCAAATATGGAATAGACAAGAGCTACTCCTTGCTCAACGAAATGGACTCAACACCGCATATTAAATGCCTAAGAATGTACCTGACTCTTAAGTATCTTAAAACCTATGGATTGCTATGTCTCCGAAAGAGAATCAAGCATGTGTACAGGGACATAAACGCAGAAGTGATAGGATTGGAGAGGTTCGGTGAGCAAATGAAGAGCCTTTGAAGTCATATTGCATGGTACCCATTCCACGGGTTTCAACTACCCAGGTTTAAGGTATTCTTCCTTCAGCTAAAACATGCATGTGGAACCTAGAGTATGATCAACCATGTGATCGGGAGACGTGTTCAAATATGTCTCAGTTTTCGTACCCTGGTACTCGGGTGCAACATTCCAGACGCTTTACTAACACTCTCCCGACTTGGAGAGTCAGTCCCTTTAACCTCCTGTTTGGCCCAGTTTGCAATTTCTGCGGAAGATGAACAGGAATAGCGAGAACCAATGAGAGACTAGCTGGAGGTGTCTGGACGGGCAAATTTAACTCTCATTTCCCACCAGGAAGAGGAAATAACCAAAGGCTCAGCGTGCCGTGCCGGAACCAGATTAGGGCCTGAAGCCATCCTGCGGTGTTGCGGCCAGCTCACAAGAAAACGAGTTGAAGAAAGGAGCTCAGGGGCACTGTAATTCACAAACCTGCAGAGTTATAAATGACAGCTATCGTCCAAAAATATACTGAAGTAAGGCTGCCAAGAGGACTTGAAAGCGGGGCAGAATTGCAGGAAACCGATTTCAGGAGGTAGACTGGAATTGCATTGAAAGCATAGGAAAAGAGGCAGAACGTCCACAATGATGCACTTGGCCAAAAAGGGCGTATGCGTTTTTTCCTGAATATATTCAGGAAAAAACGCATACGCCCTTTTTGGCCAACCAAGCAAGCTTGCAAAGGAAATCTGCACTACAATGAAGTCTCACTTCCCCCCGGTCAAAAGGGCCATCTGAAAAAAGTGTAAAATCCAGAAAGGCAGGACAGGCCATGGAGAACTGGGAGCCTTGTTATGCTGATGGGCGGGATGTAAATTGCCAACAGACACTCGGGAGAAGTGTATGGTGTTTCCTGAAACATCTAAAAAACAAAGCAACAGAGCCTAGGGCACTTCCACTTATGGTCCTATAGCTTAGGGAAATTAAAATCAAAAAGACACAGCCACCCCAATGTTTGGGACGCCTCTGTTTACAAGAACCTCGTTTACCGTACTAGTTCAATATCACAGAAAGTGAAAAATGGATAAAGAACTTGTGGTACTTACGTACAATGCAGTATCACTCAGCAGTGAAATCTATGTCATCAGGCCCGTAGCAGCACAATGAGTGGATTCAGGTACGATGATTCTAACTGAAATAAGTCACACAGAAAAAGAAACATCATAAGATATCAGTAATACACGGAATGTAAACTTGGCTACACAGGAACTGAATTACAGAACAGAACAGGGTCTCAAATTTAGAAAACCAACTTATGCTTGTTTAAGGGTAAAGGTGAGTTGGGGTGCTGCATAAAACCAGAGATTGAAATGAGCACAGATAAAGTTCCTTAAGCCAAATATGGAATAGACAAGAGCTACTCCTTGCTCAACGAAATGGACTCAACACCGCATATTAAACGCCTAAGAATGTACCTGACTCTTAAGTATCTTAAAACGTATGGATTGCTATGTCTCCGAAAGAGAATCAAGCATGTGTACAGGGACATAAACGCAGCAGTGATAGGATTGGAGAGGTTCGGTGAGCAAATGAAGACCCTTTGAAGTCATATTGCATGGTACCCATTCCACGGCTTTCAACTACCCAGGTTTAAGGTATTCTTCCTTCAGCTAAAACATGCATGTGGAACCTAGAGTATGATCAACCATGTGATCGGGAGACGTGTTCAAATATGTCTCAGTTTTCGTACCCTGGTACTCGGGTGCAACATTCCAGACGCTTTACTAACACTCTCCCGACTTGGAGAGTCAGTCCCTTTAACCTCCTGTTTGGCCCAGTTTGCAATTTCTGCGGAAGATGAACAGGAATAGCGAGAACCAATGAGAGACTAGCTGGAGGTGTCTGGACGGGCAAATTTAACTCTCATTTCCCACCAGGAAGAGGAAATAACCAAAGGCTCAGCGTGCCGTGCCGGAACCAGATTAGGGCCTGAAGCCATCCTGCGGTGTTGCGGCCAGCTCACAAGAAAACGAGTTGAAGAAAGGAGCTCAGGGGCACTGTAACTCACAAACCTGCAGAGTTATAAATGACAACTATCGTCCAAAAATATACTGAAGTAAGGCTGCCAAGAGGACTTGAAAGCGGGGCAGAATTGCAGGAAACCGATTTCAGGAGGTAGACTGGAATTGCATTGAAAGCATAGGAAAAGAGGCAGAACGTCCACAATGATGCACTTGGCCAAAAAGGGCGTATGCGTTTTTTCCTGAATATATTCAGGAAAAAACGCATACGCCCTTTTTGGCCAACCAAGCAAGCTTGCAAAGGAAATCTGCACTACAATGAAGTCTCACTTCCCCCCGGTCAAAAGGGCCATCTGAAAAAAGTGTAAAATCCAGAAAGGCAGGACAGGCCATGGAGAACTGGGAGCCTTGTTATGCTGATGGGCGGGATGTAAACTGCCAACAGACACTCGGGAGAAGTGTATGGTGTTTCCTGAAACATCTAAAAAACAAAGCAACAGAGCCTAGGGCACTTCCACTTATGGTCCTATAGCTTAGGGAAATTAAAATCAAAAAGACACAGCCACCCCAATGTTTGGGACGCCTCTGTTTACAAGAACCTCGTTTACCGTACAAGTTCAATATCACAGAAAGTGAAAAATGGATAAAGAACTTGTGGTACTTACGTACAATGCAGTATCACTCAGCAGTGAAATCTATGTCATCAGGCCCGTAGCGGCACAATGAGTGGATTCAGGTACGATGATTCTAACTGAAATAAGTCACACAGAAAAAGAAACATCATAAGATATCAGTAATACACGGAATGTAAACTTGGCTACACAGGAACTGAATTACAGAACAGAACAGGGTCTCAAATTTAGAAAACCAACTTATGCTTGTTTAAGGGTAAAGGTGAGTTGGGGTGCTGCATAAAACCAGAGATTGAAATGAGCACAGATAAAGTTCCTTAAGCCAAATATGGAATAGACAAGAGCTACTCCTTGCTCAACGAAATGGACTCAACACCGCATATTAAACGCCTAAGAATGTACCTGACTCTTAAGTATCTTAAAACCTATGGATTGCTATGTCTCCGAAAGAGAATCAAGCATGTGTACAGGGACATAAACGCAGCAGTGATAGGATTGGAGAGGTTCGGTGAGCAAATGAAGACCCTTTGAAGTCATATTGCATGGTACCCATTCCACGGGTTTCAACTACCCAGGTTTAAGGTATTCTTCCTTCAGCTAAAACATGCATGTGGAACCTAGAGTATGATCAACCATGTGATCGGGAGACGTGTTCAAATATGTCTCAGTTTTCGTACCCTGGTACTCGGGTGCAACATTCCAGACGCTTTACTAACACTCTCCCGACTTGGAGAGTCAGTCCCTTTAACCTCCTGTTTGGCCCAGTTTGCAATTTCTGCGGAAGATGAACAGGAATAGCGAGAACCAATGAGAGACTAGCTGGAGGTGTCTGGACGGGCAAATTTAACTCTCATTTCCCACCAGGAAGAGGAAATAAGCAAAGGCTCAGCGTGCCGTGCCGGAACCAGATTAGGGCCTGAAGCCATCCTGCGGTGTTGCGGCCAGCTCACAAGAAAACGAGTTGAAGAAAGGAGCTCAGGGGCACTGTAATTCACAAACCTGCAGAGTTATAAATGACAACTATCGTCCAAAAATATACTGAAGTAAGGCTGCCAAGAGGACTTGAAAGCGGGGCAGAATTGCAGGAAACCGATTTCAGGAGGTAGACTGGAATTGCATTGAAAGCATAGGAAAAGAGGCAGAACGTCCACAATGATGCACTTGGCCAAAAAGGGCGTATGCGTTTTTTCCTGAATATATTCAGGAAAAAACGCATACGCCCTTTTTGGCCAACCAAGCAAGCTTGCAAAGGAAATCTGCACTACAATGAAGTCTCACTTCCCCCCGGTCAAAAGGGCCATCTGAAAAAAGTGTAAAATCCAGAAAGGCAGGACAGGCCATGGAGAACTGGGAGCCTTGTTATGCTGATGGGCGGGATGTAAACTGCCAACAGACACTCGGGAGAAGTGTATGGTGTTTCCTGAAACATCTAAAAAACAAAGCAACAGAGCCTAGGGCACTTCCACTTATGGTCCTATAGCTTAGGGAAATTAAAATCAAAAAGACACAGCCACCCCAATGTTTGGGACGCCTCTGTTTACAAGAACCTCGTTTACCGTACAAGTTCAATATCACAGAAAGTGAAAAATGGATAAAGAACTTGTGGTACTTACGTACAATGCAGTATCACTCAGCAGTGAAATCTATGTCATCAGGCCCGTAGCAGCACAATGAGTGGATTCAGGTACGATGATTCTAACTGAAATAAGTCACACAGAAAAAGAAACATCATAAGATATCAGTAATACACGGAATGTAAACTTGGCTACACAGGAACTGAATTACAGAACAGAACAGGGTCTCAAATTTAGAAAACCAACTTATGCTTGTTTAAGGGTAAAGGTGAGTTGGGGTGCTGCATAAAACCAGAGATTGAAATGAGCACAGATAAAGTTCCTTAAGCCAAATATGGAATAGACAAGAGCTACTCCTTGCTCAACGAAATGGACTCAACACCGCATATTAAACGCCTAAGAATGTACCTGACTCTTAAGTATCTTAAAACCTATGGATTGCTATGTCTCCGAAAGAGAATCAAGCATGTGTACAGGGACATAAACGCAGAAGTGATAGGATTGGAGAGGTTCGGTGAGCAAATGAAGAGCCTTTGAAGTCATATTGCATGGTACCCATTCCACGGGTTTCAACTACCCAGGTTTAAGGTATTCTTCCTTCAGCTAAAACATGCATGTGGAACCTAGAGTATGATCAACCATGTGATCGGGAGACGTGTTCAAATATGTCTCAGTTTTCGTACCCTGGTACTCGGGTGCAACATTCCAGACGCTTTACTAACACTCTCCCGACTTGGAGAGTCAGTCCCTTTAACCTCCTGTTTGGCCCAGTTTGCAATTTCTGCGGAAGATGAACAGGAATAGCGAGAACCAATGAGAGACTAGCTGGAGGTGTCTGGACGGGCAAATTTAACTCTCATTTCCCACCAGGAAGAGGAAATAACCAAAGGCTCAGCGTGCCGTGCCGGAACCAGATTAGGGCCTGAAGCCATCCTGCGGTGTTGCGGCCAGCTCACAAGAAAACGAGTTGAAGAAAGGAGCTCAGGGGCACTGTAATTCACAAACCTGCAGAGTTATAAATGACAGCTATCGTCCAAAAATATACTGAAGTAAGGCTGCCAAGAGGACTTGAAAGCGGGGCAGAATTGCAGGAAACCGATTTCAGGAGGTAGACTGGAATTGCATTGAAAGCATAGGAAAAGAGGCAGAACGTCCACAATGATGCACTTGGCCAAAAAGGGCGTATGCGTTTTTTCCTGAATATATTCAGGAAAAAACGCATACGCCCTTTTTGGCCAACCAAGCAAGCTTGCAAAGGAAATCTGCACTACAATGAAGTCTCACTTCCCCCCGGTCAAAAGGGCCATCTGAAAAAAGTGTAAAATCCAGAAAGGCAGGACAGGCCATGGAGAACTGGGAGCCTTGTTATGCTGATGGGCGGGATGTAAATTGCCAACAGACACTCGGGAGAAGTGTATGGTGTTTCCTGAAACATCTAAAAAACAAAGCAACAGAGCCTAGGGCACTTCCACTTATGGTCCTATAGCTTAGGGAAATTAAAATCAAAAAGACACAGCCACCCCAATGTTTGGGACGCCTCTGTTTACAAGAACCTCGTTTACCGTACTAGTTCAATATCACAGAAAGTGAAAAATGGATAAAGAACTTGTGGTACTTACGTACAATGCAGTATCACTCAGCAGTGAAATCTATGTCATCAGGCCCGTAGCAGCACAATGAGTGGATTCAGGTACGATGATTCTAACTGAAATAAGTCACACAGAAAAAGAAACATCATAAGATATCAGTAATACACGGAATGTAAACTTGGCTACACAGGAACTGAATTACAGAACAGAACAGGGTCTCAAATTTAGAAAACCAACTTATGCTTGTTTAAGGGTAAAGGTGAGTTGGGGTGCTGCATAAAACCAGAGATTGAAATGAGCACAGATAAAGTTCCTTAAGCCAAATATGGAATAGACAAGAGCTACTCCTTGCTCAACGAAATGGACTCAACACCGCATATTAAACGCCTAAGAATGTACCTGACTCTTAAGTATCTTAAAACGTATGGATTGCTATGTCTCTGAAAGAGAATCAAGCATGTGTACAGGGACATAAACGCAGCAGTGATAGGATTGGAGAGGTTCGGTGAGCAAATGAAGACCCTTTGAAGTCATATTGCATGGTACCCATTCCACGGCTTTCAACTACCCAGGTTTAAGGTATTCTTCCTTCAGCTAAAACATGCATGTGGAACCTAGAGTATGATCAACCATGTGATCGGGAGACGTGTTCAAATATGTCTCAGTTTTCGTACCCTGGTACTCGGGTGCAACATTCCAGACGCTTTACTAACACTCTCCCGACTTGGAGAGTCAGTCCCTTTAACCTCCTGTTTGGCCCAGTTTGCAATTTCTGCGGAAGATGAACAGGAATAGCGAGAACCAATGAGAGACTAGCTGGAGGTGTCTGGACGGGCAAATTTAACTCTCATTTCCCACCAGGAAGAGGAAATAACCAAAGGCTCAGCGTGCCGTGCCGGAACCAGATTAGGGCCTGAAGCCATCCTGCGGTGTTGCGGCCAGCTCACAAGAAAACGAGTTGAAGAAAGGAGCTCAGGGGCACTGTAACTCACAAACCTGCAGAGTTATAAATGACAACTATCGTCCAAAAATATACTGAAGTAAGGCTGCCAAGAGGACTTGAAAGCGGGGCAGAATTGCAGGAAACCGATTTCAGGAGGTAGACTGGAATTGCATTGAAAGCATAGGAAAAGAGGCAGAACGTCCACAATGATGCACTTGGCCAAAAAGGGCGTATGCGTTTTTTCCTGAATATATTCAGGAAAAAACGCATACGCCCTTTTTGGCCAACCAAGCAAGCTTGCAAAGGAAATCTGCACTACAATGAAGTCTCACTTCCCCCCGGTCAAAAGGGCCATCTGAAAAAAGTGTAAAATCCAGAAAGGCAGGACAGGCCATGGAGAACTGGGAGCCTTGTTATGCTGATGGGCGGGATGTAAACTGCCAACAGACACTCGGGAGAAGTGTATGGTGTTTCCTGAAACATCTAAAAAACAAAGCAACAGAGCCTAGGGCACTTCCACTTATGGTCCTATAGCTTAGGGAAATTAAAATCAAAAAGACACAGCCACCCCAATGTTTGGGACGCCTCTGTTTACAAGAACCTCGTTTACCGTACAAGTTCAATATCACAGAAAGTGAAAAATGGATAAAGAACTTGTGGTACTTACGTACAATGCAGTATCACTCAGCAGTGAAATCTATGTCATCAGGCCCGTAGCAGCACAATGAGTGGATTCAGGTACGATGATTCTAACTGAAATAAGTCACACAGAAAAAGAAACATCATAAGATATCAGTAATACACGGAATGTAAACTTGGCTACACAGGAACTGAATTACAGAACAGAACAGGGTCTCAAATTTAGAAAACCAACTTATGCTTGTTTAAGGGTAAAGGTGAGTTGGGGTGCTGCATAAAACCAGAGATTGAAATGAGCACAGATAAAGTTCCTTAAGCCAAATATGGAATAGACAAGAGCTACTCCTTGCTCAACGAAATGGACTCAACACCGCATATTAAACGCCTAAGAATGTACCTGACTCTTAAGTATCTTAAAACCTATGGATTGCTATGTCTCCGAAAGAGAATCAAGCATGTGTACAGGGACATAAACGCAGCAGTGATAGGATTGGAGAGGTTCGGTGAGCAAATGAAGACCCTTTGAAGTCATATTGCATGGTACCCATTCCACGGGTTTCAACTACCCAGGTTTAAGGTATTCTTCCTTCAGCTAAAACATGCATGTGGAACCTAGAGTATGATCAACCATGTGATCGGGAGACGTGTTCAAATATGTCTCAGTTTTCGTACCCTGGTACTCGGGTGCAACATTCCAGACGCTTTACTAACACTCTCCCGACTTGGAGAGTCAGTCCCTTTAACCTCCTGTTTGGCCCAGTTTGCAATTTCTGCGGAAGATGAACAGGAATAGCGAGAACCAATGAGAGACTAGCTGGAGGTGTCTGGACGGGCAAATTTAACTCTCATTTCCCACCAGGAAGAGGAAATAAGCAAAGGCTCAGCGTGCCGTGCCGGAACCAGATTAGGGCCTGAAGCCATCCTGCGGTGTTGCGGCCAGCTCACAAGAAAACGAGTTGAAGAAAGGAGCTCAGGGGCACTGTAATTCACAAACCTGCAGAGTTATAAATGACAACTATCGTCCAAAAATATACTGAAGTAAGGCTGCCAAGAGGACTTGAAAGCGGGGCAGAATTGCAGGAAACCGATTTCAGGAGGTAGACTGGAATTGCATTGAAAGCATAGGAAAAGAGGCAGAACGTCCACAATGATGCACTTGGCCAAAAAGGGCGTATGCGTTTTTTCCTGAATATATTCAGGAAAAAACGCATACGCCCTTTTTGGCCAACCAAGCAAGCTTGCAAAGGAAATCTGCACTACAATGAAGTCTCACTTCCCCCCGGTCAAAAGGGCCATCTGAAAAAAGTGTAAAATCCAGAAAGGCAGGACAGGCCATGGAGAACTGGGAGCCTTGTTATGCTGATGGGCGGGATGTAAACTGCCAACAGACACTCGGGAGAAGTGTATGGTGTTTCCTGAAACATCTAAAAAACAAAGCAACAGAGCCTAGGGCACTTCCACTTATGGTCCTATAGCTTAGGGAAATTAAAATCAAAAAGACACAGCCACCCCAATGTTTGGGACGCCTCTGTTTACAAGAACCTCGTTTACCGTACAAGTTCAATATCACAGAAAGTGAAAAATGGATAAAGAACTTGTGGTACTTACGTACAATGCAGTATCACTCAGCAGTGAAATCTATGTCATCAGGCCCGTAGCAGCACAATGAGTGGATTCAGGTACGATGATTCTAACTGAAATAAGTCACACAGAAAAAGAAACATCATAAGATATCAGTAATACACGGAATGTAAACTTGGCTACACAGGAACTGAATTACAGAACAGAACAGGGTCTCAAATTTAGAAAACCAACTTATGCTTGTTTAAGGGTAAAGGTGAGTTGGGGTGCTGCATAAAACCAGAGATTGAAATGAGCACAGATAAAGTTCCTTAAGCCAAATATGGAATAGACAAGAGCTACTCCTTGCTCAACGAAATGGACTCAACACCGCATATTAAACGCCTAAGAATGTACCTGACTCTTAAGTATCTTAAAACCTATGGATTGCTATGTCTCCGAAAGAGAATCAAGCATGTGTACAGGGACATAAACGCAGAAGTGATAGGATTGGAGAGGTTCGGTGAGCAAATGAAGACCCTTTGAAGTCATATTGCATGGTACCCATTCCACGGGTTTCAACTACCCAGGTTTAAGGTATTCTTCCTTCAGCTAAAACATGCATGTGGAACCTAGAGTATGATCAACCATGTGATCGGGAGACGTGTTCAAATATGTCTCAGTTTTCGTACCCTGGTACTCGGGTGCAACATTCCAGACGCTTTACTAACACTCTCCCGACTTGGAGAGTCAGTCCCTTTAACCTCCTGTTTGGCCCAGTTTGCAATTTCTGCGGAAGATGAACAGGAATAGCGAGAACCAATGAGAGACTAGCTGGAGGTGTCTGGACGGGCAAATTTAACTCTCATTTCCCACCAGGAAGAGGAAATAACCAAAGGCTCAGCGTGCCGTGCCGGAACCAGATTAGGGCCTGAAGCCATCCTGCGGTGTTGCGGCCAGCTCACAAGAAAACGAGTTGAAGAAAGGAGCTCAGGGGCACTGTAATTCACAAACCTGCAGAGTTATAAATGACAACTATCGTCCAAAAATATACTGAAGTAAGGCTGCCAAGAGGACTTGAAAGCGGGGCAGAATTGCAGGAAACCGATTTCAGGAGGTAGACTGGAATTGCATTGAAAGCATAGGAAAAGAGGCAGAACGTCCACAATGATGCACTTGGCCAAAAAGGGCGTATGCGTTTTTTCCTGAATATATTCAGGAAAAAACGCATACGCCCTTTTTGGCCAACCAAGCAAGCTTGCAAAGGAAATCTGCACTACAATGAAGTCTCACTTCCCCCCGGTCAAAAGGGCCATCTGAAAAAAGTGTAAAATCCAGAAAGGCAGGACAGGCCATGGAGAACTGGGAGCCTTGTTATGCTGATGGGCGGGATGTAAACTGCCAACAGACACTCGGGAGAAGTGTATGGTGTTTCCTGAAACATCTAAAAAACAAAGCAACAGAGCCTAGGGCACTTCCACTTATGGTCCTATAGCTTAGGGAAATTAAAATCAAAAAGACACAGCCACCCCAATGTTTGGGACGCCTCTGTTTACAAGAACCTCGTTTACCGTACAAGTTCAATATCACAGAAAGTGAAAAATGGATAAAGAACTTGTGGTACTTACGTACAATGCAGTATCACTCAGCAGTGAAATCTATGTCATCAGGCCCGTAGCAGCACAATGAGTGGATTCAGGTACGATGATTCTAACTGAAATAAGTCACACAGAAAAAGAAACATCATAAGATATCAGTAATACACGGAATGTAAACTTGGCTACACAGGAACTGAATTACAGAACAGAACAGGGTCTCAAATTTAGAAAACCAACTTATGCTTGTTTAAGGGTAAAGGTGAGTTGGGGTGCTGCATAAAACCAGAGATTGAAATGAGCACAGATAAAGTTCCTTAAGCCAAATATGGAATAGACAAGAGCTACTCCTTGCTCAACGAAATGGACTCAACACCGCATATTAAACGCCTAAGAATGTACCTGACTCTTAAGTATCTTAAAACCTATGGATTGCTATGTCTCCGAAAGAGAATCAAGCATGTGTACAGGGACATAAACGCAGCAGTGATAGGATTGGAGAGGTTCGGTGAGCAAATGAAGACCCTTTGAAGTCATATTGCATGGTACCCATTCCACGGGTTTCAACTACCCAGGTTTAAGGTATTCTTCCTTCAGCTAAAACATGCATGTGGAACCTAGAGTATGATCAACCATGTGATCGGGAGACGTGTTCAAATATGTCTCAGTTTTCGTACCCTGGTACTCGGGTGCAACATTCCAGACGCTTTACTAACACTCTCCCGACTTGGAGAGTCAGTCCCTTTAACCTCCTGTTTGGCCCAGTTTGCAATTTCTGCGGAAGATGAACAGGAATAGCGAGAACCAATGAGAGACTAGCTGGAGGTGTCTGGACGGGCAAATTTAACTCTCATTTCCCACCAGGAAGAGGAAATAACCAAAGGCTCAGCGTGCCGTGCCGGAACCAGATTAGGGCCTGAAGCCATCCTGCGGTGTTGCGGCCAGCTCACAAGAAAACGAGTTGAAGAAAGGAGCTCAGGGGCACTGTAATTCACAAACCTGCAGAGTTATAAATGACAACTATCGTCCAAAAATATACTGAAGTAAGGCTGCCAAGAGGACTTGAAAGCGGGGCAGAATTGCAGGAAACCGATTTCAGGAGGTAGACTGGAATTGCATTGAAAGCATAGGAAAAGAGGCAGAACGTCCACAATGATGCACTTGGCCAAAAAGGGCGTATGCGTTTTTTCCTGAATATATTCAGGAAAAAACGCATACGCCCTTTTTGGCCAACCAAGCAAGCTTGCAAAGGAAATCTGCACTACAATGAAGTCTCACTTCCCCCCGGTCAAAAGGGCCATCTGAAAAAAGTGTAAAATCCAGAAAGGCAGGACAGGCCATGGAGAACTGGGAGCCTTGTTATGCTGATGGGCGGGATGTAAACTGCCAACAGACACTCGGGAGAAGTGTATGGTGTTTCCTGAAACATCTAAAAAACAAAGCAACAGAGCCTAGGGCACTTCCACTTATGGTCCTATAGCTTAGGGAAATTAAAATCAAAAAGACACAGCCACCCCAATGTTTGGGACGCCTCTGTTTACAAGAACCTCGTTTACCGTACAAGTTCAATATCACAGAAAGTGAAAAATGGATAAAGAACTTGTGGTACTTACGTACAATGCAGTATCACTCAGCAGTGAAATCTATGTCATCAGGCCCGTAGCAGCACAATGAGTGGATTCAGGTACGATGATTCTAACTGAAATAAGTCACACAGAAAAAGAAACATCATAAGATATCAGTAATACACGGAATGTAAACTTGGCTACACAGGAACTGAATTACAGAACAGAACAGGGTCTCAAATTTAGAAAACCAACTTATGCTTGTTTAAGGGTAAAGGTGAGTTGGGGTGCTGCATAAAACCAGAGATTGAAATGAGCACAGATAAAGTTCCTTAAGCCAAATATGGAATAGACAAGAGCTACTCCTTGCTCAACGAAATGGACTCAACACCGCATATTAAACGCCTAAGAATGTACCTGACTCTTAAGTATCTTAAAACCTATGGATTGCTATGTCTCCGAAAGAGAATCAAGCATGTGTACAGGGACATAAACGCAGCAGTGATAGGATTGGAGAGGTTCGGTGAGCAAATGAAGACCCTTTGAAGTCATATTGCATGGTACCCATTCCACGGGTTTCAACTACCCAGGTTTAAGGTATTCTTCCTTCAGCTAAAACATGCATGTGGAACCTAGAGTATGATCAACCATGTGATCGGGAGACGTGTTCAAATATGTCTCAGTTTTCGTACCCTGGTACTCGGGTGCAACATTCCAGACGCTTTACTAACACTCTCCCGACTTGGAGAGTCAGTCCCTTTAACCTCCTGTTTGGCCCAGTTTGCAATTTCTGCGGAAGATGAACAGGAATAGCGAGAACCAATGAGAGACTAGCTGGAGGTGTCTGGACGGGCAAATTTAACTCTCATTTCCCACCAGGAAGAGGAAATAAGCAAAGGCTCAGCGTGCCGTGCCGGAACCAGATTAGGGCCTGAAGCCATCCTGCGGTGTTGCGGCCAGCTCACAAGAAAACGAGTTGAAGAAAGGAGCTCAGGGGCACTGTAATTCACAAACCTGCAGAGTTATAAATGACAACTATCGTCCAAAAATATACTGAAGTAAGGCTGCCAAGAGGACTTGAAAGCGGGGCAGAATTGCAGGAAACCGATTTCAGGAGGTAGACTGGAATTGCATTGAAAGCATAGGAAAAGAGGCAGAACGTCCACAATGATGCACTTGGCCAAAAAGGGCGTATGCGTTTTTTCCTGAATATATTCAGGAAAAAACGCATACGCCCTTTTTGGCCAACCAAGCAAGCTTGCAAAGGAAATCTGCACTACAATGAAGTCTCACTTCCCCCCGGTCAAAAGGGCCATCTGAAAAAAGTGTAAAATCCAGAAAGGCAGGACAGGCCATGGAGAACTGGGAGCCTTGTTATGCTGATGGGCGGGATGTAAACTGCCAACAGACACTCGGGAGAAGTGTATGGTGTTTCCTGAAACATCTAAAAAACAAAGCAACAGAGCCTAGGGCACTTCCACTTATGGTCCTATAGCTTAGGGAAATTAAAATCAAAAAGACACAGCCACCCCAATGTTTGGGACGCCTCTGTTTACAAGAACCTCGTTTACCGTACAAGTTCAATATCACAGAAAGTGAAAAATGGATAAAGAACTTGTGGTACTTACGTACAATGCAGTATCACTCAGCAGTGAAATCTATGTCATCAGGCCCGTAGCAGCACAATGAGTGGATTCAGGTACGATGATTCTAACTGAAATAAGTCACACAGAAAAAGAAACATCATAAGATATCAGTAATACACGGAATGTAAACTTGGCTACACAGGAACTGAATTACAGAACAGAACAGGGTCTCAAATTTAGAAAACCAACTTATGCTTGTTTAAGGGTAAAGGTGAGTTGGGGTGCTGCATAAAACCAGAGATTGAAATGAGCACAGATAAAGTTCCTTAAGCCAAATATGGAATAGACAAGAGCTACTCCTTGCTCAACGAAATGGACTCAACACCGCATATTAAACGCCTAAGAATGTACCTGACTCTTAAGTATCTTAAAACCTATGGATTGCTATGTCT
This sequence comes from Globicephala melas, assembly GCF_963455315.2. Lineage (NCBI taxonomy): Eukaryota > Metazoa > Chordata > Mammalia > Artiodactyla > Delphinidae > Globicephala > Globicephala melas. The sequence goes on along the minus strand of NW_027207578.1, from coordinate 140,022 downwards.
CCGAAAGAGAATCAAGCATGTGTACAGGGACATAAACGCAGAAGTGATAGGATTGGAGAGGTTCGGTGAGCAAATGAAGACCCTTTGAAGTCATATTGCATGGTACCCATTCCACGGGTTTCAACTACCCAGGTTTAAGGTATTCTTCCTTCAGCTAAAACATGCATGTGGAACCTAGAGTATGATCAACCATGTGATCGGGAGACGTGTTCAAATATGTCTCAGTTTTCGTACCCTGGTACTCGGGTGCAACATTCCAGACGCTTTACTAACACTCTCCCGACTTGGAGAGTCAGTCCCTTTAACCTCCTGTTTGGCCCAGTTTGCAATTTCTGCGGAAGATGAACAGGAATAGCGAGAACCAATGAGAGACTAGCTGGAGGTGTCTGGACGGGCAAATTTAACTCTCATTTCCCACCAGGAAGAGGAAATAACCAAAGGCTCAGCGTGCCGTGCCGGAACCAGATTAGGGCCTGAAGCCATCCTGCGGTGTTGCGGCCAGCTCACAAGAAAACGAGTTGAAGAAAGGAGCTCAGGGGCACTGTAATTCACAAACCTGCAGAGTTATAAATGACAACTATCGTCCAAAAATATACTGAAGTAAGGCTGCCAAGAGGACTTGAAAGCGGGGCAGAATTGCAGGAAACCGATTTCAGGAGGTAGACTGGAATTGCATTGAAAGCATAGGAAAAGAGGCAGAACGTCCACAATGATGCACTTGGCCAAAAAGGGCGTATGCGTTTTTTCCTGAATATATTCAGGAAAAAACGCATACGCCCTTTTTGGCCAACCAAGCAAGCTTGCAAAGGAAATCTGCACTACAATGAAGTCTCACTTCCCCCCGGTCAAAAGGGCCATCTGAAAAAAGTGTAAAATCCAGAAAGGCAGGACAGGCCATGGAGAACTGGGAGCCTTGTTATGCTGATGGGCGGGATGTAAACTGCCAACAGACACTCGGGAGAAGTGTATGGTGTTTCCTGAAACATCTAAAAAACAAAGCAACAGAGCCTAGGGCACTTCCACTTATGGTCCTATAGCTTAGGGAAATTAAAATCAAAAAGACACAGCCACCCCAATGTTTGGGACGCCTCTGTTTACAAGAACCTCGTTTACCGTACAAGTTCAATATCACAGAAAGTGAAAAATGGATAAAGAACTTGTGGTACTTACGTACAATGCAGTATCACTCAGCAGTGAAATCTATGTCATCAGGCCCGTAGCAGCACAATGAGTGGATTCAGGTACGATGATTCTAACTGAAATAAGTCACACAGAAAAAGAAACATCATAAGATATCAGTAATACACGGAATGTAAACTTGGCTACACAGGAACTGAATTACAGAACAGAACAGGGTCTCAAATTTAGAAAACCAACTTATGCTTGTTTAAGGGTAAAGGTGAGTTGGGGTGCTGCATAAAACCAGAGATTGAAATGAGCACAGATAAAGTTCCTTAAGCCAAATATGGAATAGACAAGAGCTACTCCTTGCTCAACGAAATGGACTCAACACCGCATATTAAACGCCTAAGAATGTACCTGACTCTTAAGTATCTTAAAACCTATGGATTGCTATGTCTCCGAAAGAGAATCAAGCATGTGTACAGGGACATAAACGCAGCAGTGATAGGATTGGAGAGGTTCGGTGAGCAAATGAAGACCCTTTGAAGTCATATTGCATGGTACCCATTCCACGGGTTTCAACTACCCAGGTTTAAGGTATTCTTCCTTCAGCTAAAACATGCATGTGGAACCTAGAGTATGATCAACCATGTGATCGGGAGACGTGTTCAAATATGTCTCAGTTTTCGTACCCTGGTACTCGGGTGCAACATTCCAGACGCTTTACTAACACTCTCCCGACTTGGAGAGTCAGTCCCTTTAACCTCCTGTTTGGCCCAGTTTGCAATTTCTGCGGAAGATGAACAGGAATAGCGAGAACCAATGAGAGACTAGCTGGAGGTGTCTGGACGGGCAAATTTAACTCTCATTTCCCACCAGGAAGAGGAAATAACCAAAGGCTCAGCGTGCCGTGCCGGAACCAGATTAGGGCCTGAAGCCATCCTGCGGTGTTGCGGCCAGCTCACAAGAAAACGAGTTGAAGAAAGGAGCTCAGGGGCACTGTAATTCACAAACCTGCAGAGTTATAAATGACAACTATCGTCCAAAAATATACTGAAGTAAGGCTGCCAAGAGGACTTGAAAGCGGGGCAGAATTGCAGGAAACCGATTTCAGGAGGTAGACTGGAATTGCATTGAAAGCATAGGAAAAGAGGCAGAACGTCCACAATGATGCACTTGGCCAAAAAGGGCGTATGCGTTTTTTCCTGAATATATTCAGGAAAAAACGCATACGCCCTTTTTGGCCAACCAAGCAAGCTTGCAAAGGAAATCTGCACTACAATGAAGTCTCACTTCCCCCCGGTCAAAAGGGCCATCTGAAAAAAGTGTAAAATCCAGAAAGGCAGGACAGGCCATGGAGAACTGGGAGCCTTGTTATGCTGATGGGCGGGATGTAAACTGCCAACAGACACTCGGGAGAAGTGTATGGTGTTTCCTGAAACATCTAAAAAACAAAGCAACAGAGCCTAGGGCACTTCCACTTATGGTCCTATAGCTTAGGGAAATTAAAATCAAAAAGATACAGCCACCCCAATGTTTGGGACGCCTCTGTTTACAAGAACCTCGTTTACCGTACAAGTTCAATATCACAGAAAGTGAAAAATGGATAAAGAACTTGTGGTACTTACGTACAATGCAGTATCACTCAGCAGTGAAATCTATGCCATCAGGCCCGTAGCAGCACAATGAGTGGATTCAGGTACGATGATTCTAACTGAAATAAGTCACACAGAAAAAGAAACATCATAAGATATCAGTAATACACGGAATGTAAACTTGGCTACACAGGAACTGAATTACAGAACAGAAGAGGGTCTCAAATTTAGAAAACCAACTTATGCTTGTTTAAGGGTAAAGGTGAGTTGGGGTGCTGCATAAAACCAGAGATTGAAATGAGCACAGATAAAGTTCCTTAAGCCAAATATGGAATAGACAAGAGCTACTCCTTGCTCAACGAAATGGACTCAACACCGCATATTAAACGCCTAAGAATGTACCTGACTCTTAAGTATCTTAAAACCTATGGATTGCTATGTCTCCGAAAGAGAATCAAGCATGTGTACAGGGACATAAACGCAGCAGTGATAGGATTGGAGAGGTTCGGTGAGCAAATGAAGACCCTTTGAAGTCATATTGCATGGTACCCATTCCACGGGTTTCAACTACCCAGATTTAAGGTATTCTTCCTTCAGCTAAAACATGCATGTGGAACCTAGAGTATGATCAACCATGTGATCGGGAGACGTGTTCAAATATGTCTCAGTTTTCGTACCCTGGTACTCGGGTGCAACATTCCAGACGCTTTACTAACACTCTCCCGACTTGGAGAGTCAGTCCCTTTAACCTCCTGTTTGGCCCAGTTTGCAATTTCTGCGGAAGATGAACAGGAATAGCGAGAACCAATGAGAGACTAGCTGGAGGTGTCTGGACGGGCAAATTTAACTCTCATTTCCCACCAGGAAGAGGAAATAACCAAAGGCTCAGCGTGCCGTGCCGGAACCAGATTAGGGCCTGAAGCCATCCTGCGGTGTTGCGGCCAGCTCACAAGAAAACGAGTTGAAGAAAGGAGCTCAGGGGCACTGTAATTCACAAACCTGCAGAGTTATAAATGACAACTATCGTCCAAAAATATACTGAAGTAAGGCTGCCAAGAGGACTTGAAAGCGGGGCAGAATTGCAGGAAACCGATTTCAGGAGGTAGACTGGAATTGCATTGAAAGCATAGGAAAAGAGGCAGAACGTCCACAATGATGCACTTGGCCAAAAAGGGCGTATGCGTTTTTTCCTGAATATATTCAGGAAAAAACGCATACGCCCTTTTTGGCCAACCAAGCAAGCTTGCAAAGGAAATCTGCACTACAATGAAGTCTCACTTCCCCCCGGTCAAAAGGGCCATCTGAAAAAAGTGTAAAATCCAGAAAGGCAGGACAGGCCATGGAGAACTGGGAGCCTTGTTATGCTGATGGGCGGGATGTAAACTGCCAACAGACACTCGGGAGAAGTGTATGGTGTTTCCTGAAACATCTAAAAAACAAAGCAACAGAGCCTAGGGCACTTCCACTTATGGTCCTATAGCTTAGGGAAATTAAAATCAAAAAGACACAGCCACCCCAATGTTTGGGACGCCTCTGTTTACAAGAACCTCGTTTACCGTACAAGTTCAATATCACAGAAAGTGAAAAATGGATAAAGAACTTGTGGTACTTACGTACAATGCAGTATCACTCAGCAGTGAAATCTATGTCATCAGGCCCGTAGCAGCACAATGAGTGGATTCAGGTACGATGATTCTAACTGAAATAAGTCACACAGAAAAAGAAACATCATAAGATATCAGTAATACACGGAATGTAAACTTGGCTACACAGGAACTGAATTACAGAACAGAACAGGGTCTCAAATTTAGAAAACCAACTTATGCTTGTTTAAGGGTAAAGGTGAGTTGGGGTGCTGCATAAAACCAGAGATTGAAATGAGCACAGATAAAGTTCCTTAAGCCAAATATGGAATAGACAAGAGCTACTCCTTGCTCAACGAAATGGACTCAACACCGCATATTAAACGCCTAAGAATGTACCTGACTCTTAAGTATCTTAAAACCTATGGATTGCTATGTCTCCGAAAGAGAATCAAGCATGTGTACAGGGACATAAACGCAGCAGTGATAGGATTGGAGAGGTTCGGTGAGCAAATGAAGACCCTTTGAAGTCATATTGCATGGTACCCATTCCACGGGTTTCAACTACCCAGGTTTAAGGTATTCTTCCTTCAGCTAAAACATGCATGTGGAACCTAGAGTATGATCAACCATGTGATCGGGAGACGTGTTCAAATATGTCTCAGTTTTCGTACCCTGGTACTCGGGTGCAACATTCCAGACGCTTTACTAACACTCTCCCGACTTGGAGAGTCAGTCCCTTTAACCTCCTGTTTGGCCCAGTTTGCAATTTCTGCGGAAGATGAACAGGAATAGCGAGAACCAATGAGAGACTAGCTGGAGGTGTCTGGACGGGCAAATTTAACTCTCATTTCCCACCAGGAAGAGGAAATAACCAAAGGCTCAGCGTGCCGTGCCGGAACCAGATTAGGGCCTGAAGCCATCCTGCGGTGTTGCGGCCAGCTCACAAGAAAACGAGTTGAAGAAAGGAGCTCAGGGGCACTGTAATTCACAAACCTGCAGAGTTATAAATGACAACTATCGTCCAAAAATATACTGAAGTAAGGCTGCCAAGAGGACTTGAAAGCGGGGCAGAATTGCAGGAAACCGATTTCAGGAGGTAGACTGGAATTGCATTGAAAGCATAGGAAAAGAGGCAGAACGTCCACAATGATGCACTTGGCCAAAAAGGGCGTATGCGTTTTTTCCTGAATATATTCAGGAAAAAACGCATACGCCCTTTTTGGCCAACCAAGCAAGCTTGCAAAGGAAATCTGCACTACAATGAAGTCTCACTTCCCCCCGGTCAAAAGGGCCATCTGAAAAAAGTGTAAAATCCAGAAAGGCAGGACAGGCCATGGAGAACTGGGAGCCTTGTTATGCTGATGGGCGGGATGTAAATTGCCAACAGACACTCGGGAGAAGTGTATGGTGTTTCCTGAAACATCTAAAAAACAAAGCAACAGAGCCTAGGGCACTTCCACTTATGGTCCTATAGCTTAGGGAAATTAAAATCAAAAAGACACAGCCACCCCAATGTTTGGGACGCCTCTGTTTACAAGAACCTCGTTTACCGTACAAGTTCAATATCACAGAAAGTGAAAAATGGATAAAGAACTTGTGGTACTTACGTACAATGCAGTATCACTCAGCAGTGAAATCTATGTCATCAGGCCCGTAGCAGCACAATGAGTGGATTCAGGTACGATGATTCTAACTGAAATAAGTCACACAGAAAAAGAAACATCATAAGATATCAGTAATACACGGAATGTAAACTTGGCTACACAGGAACTGAATTACAGAACAGAACAGGGTCTCAAATTTAGAAAACCAACTTATGCTTGTTTAAGGGTAAAGGTGAGTTGGGGTGCTGCATAAAACCAGAGATTGAAATGAGCACAGATAAAGTTCCTTAAGCCAAATATGGAATAGACAAGAGCTACTCCTTGCTCAACGAAATGGACTCAACACCGCATATTAAACGCCTAAGAATGTACCTGACTCTTAAGTATCTTAAAACCTATGGATTGCTATGTCTCCGAAAGAGAATCAAGCATGTGTACAGGGACATAAACGCAGCAGTGATAGGATTGGAGAGGTTCGGTGAGCAAATGAAGACCCTTTGAAGTCATATTGCATGGTACCCATTCCACGGGTTTCAACTACCCAGGTTTAAGGTATTCTTCCTTCAGCTAAAACATGCATGTGGAACCTAGAGTATGATCAACCATGTGATCGGGAGACGTGTTCAAATATGTCTCAGTTTTCGTACCCTGGTACTCGGGTGCAACATTCCAGACGCTTTACTAACACTCTCCAGACTTGGAGAGTCAGTCCCTTTAACCTCCTGTTTGGCCCAGTTTGCAATTTCTGCGGAAGATGAACAGGAATAGCGAGAACCAATGAGAGACTAGCTGGAGGTGTCTGGACGGGCAAATTTAACTCTCATTTCCCACCAGGAAGAGGAAATAACCAAAGGCTCAGCGTGCCGTGCCGGAACCAGATTAGGGCCTGAAGCCATCCTGCGGTGTTGCGGCCAGCTCACAAGAAAACGAGTTGAAGAAAGGAGCTCAGGGGCACTGTAATTCACAAACCTGCAGAGTTATAAATGACAACTATCGTCCAAAAATATACTGAAGTAAGGCTGCCAAGAGGACTTGAAAGCGGGGCAGAATTGCAGGAAACCGATTTCAGGAGGTAGACTGGAATTGCATTGAAAGCATAGGAAAAGAGGCAGAACGTCCACAATGATGCACTTGGCCAAAAAGGGCGTATGCGTTTTTTCCTGAATATATTCAGGAAAAAACGCATACGCCCTTTTTGGCCAACCAAGCAAGCTTGCAAAGGAAATCTGCACTACAATGAAGTCTCACTTCCCCCCGGTCAAAAGGGCCATCTGAAAAAAGTGTAAAATCCAGAAAGGCAGGACAGGCCATGGAGAACTGGGAGCCTTGTTATGCTGATGGGCGGGATGTAAACTGCCAACAGACACTCGGGAGAAGTGTATGGTGTTTCCTGAAACATCTAAAAAACAAAGCAACAGAGCCTAGGGCACTTCCACTTATGGTCCTATAGCTTAGGGAAATTAAAATCAAAAAGATACAGCCACCCCAATGTTTGGGACGCCTCTGTTTACAAGAACCTCGTTTACCGTACAAGTTCAATATCACAGAAAGTGAAAAATGGATAAAGAACTTGTGGTACTTACGTACAATGCAGTATCACTCAGCAGTGAAATCTATGCCATCAGGCCCGTAGCAGCACAATGAGTGGATTCAGGTACGATGATTCTAACTGAAATAAGTCACACAGAAAAAGAAACATCATAAGATATCAGTAATACACGGAATGTAAACTTGGCTACACAGGAACTGAATTACAGAACAGAAGAGGGTCTCAAATTTAGAAAACCAACTTATGCTTGTTTAAGGGTAAAGGTGAGTTGGGGTGCTGCATAAAACCAGAGATTGAAATGAGCACAGATAAAGTTCCTTAAGCCAAATATGGAATAGACAAGAGCTACTCCTTGCTCAACGAAATGGACTCAACACCGCATATTAAACGCCTAAGAATGTACCTGACTCTTAAGTATCTTAAAACCTATGGATTGCTATGTCTCCGAAAGAGAATCAAGCATGTGTACAGGGACATAAACGCAGCAGTGATAGGATTGGAGAGGTTCGGTGAGCAAATGAAGACCCTTTGAAGTCATATTGCATGGTACCCATTCCACGGGTTTCAACTACCCAGGTTTAAGGTATTCTTCCTTCAGCTAAAACATGCATGTGGAACCTAGAGTATGATCAACCATGTGATCGGGAGACGTGTTCAAATATGTCTCAGTTTTCGTACCCTGGTACTCGGGTGCAACATTCCAGACGCTTTACTAACACTCTCCCGACTTGGAGAGTCAGTCCCTTTAACCTCCTGTTTGGCCCAGTTTGCAATTTCTGCGGAAGATGAACAGGAATAGCGAGAACCAATGAGAGACTAGCTGGAGGTGTCTGGACGGGCAAATTTAACTCTCATTTCCCACCAGGAAGAGGAAATAACCAAAGGCTCAGCGTGCCGTGCCGGAACCAGATTAGGGCCTGAAGCCATCCTGCGGTGTTGCGGCCAGCTCACAAGAAAACGAGTTGAAGAAAGGAGCTCAGGGGCACTGTAATTCACAAACCTGCAGAGTTATAAATGACAACTATCGTCCAAAAATATACTGAAGTAAGGCTGCCAAGAGGACTTGAAAGCGGGGCAGAATTGCAGGAAACCGATTTCAGGAGGTAGACTGGAATTGCATTGAAAGCATAGGAAAAGAGGCAGAACGTCCACAATGATGCACTTGGCCAAAAAGGGCGTATGCGTTTTTTCCTGAATATATTCAGGAAAAAACGCATACGCCCTTTTTGGCCAACCAAGCAAGCTTGCAAAGGAAATCTGCACTACAATGAAGTCTCACTTCCCCCCGGTCAAAAGGGCCATCTGAAAAAAGTGTAAAATCCAGAAAGGCAGGACAGGCCATGGAGAACTGGGAGCCTTGTTATGCTGATGGGCGGGATGTAAACTGCCAACAGACACTCGGGAGAAGTGTATGGTGTTTCCTGAAACATCTAAAAAACAAAGCAACAGAGCCTAGGGCACTTCCACTTATGGTCCTATAGCTTAGGGAAATTAAAATCAAAAAGATACAGCCACCCCAATGTTTGGGACGCCTCTGTTTACAAGAACCTCGTTTACCGTACAAGTTCAATATCACAGAAAGTGAAAAATGGATAAAGAACTTGTGGTACTTACGTACAATGCAGTATCACTCAGCAGTGAAATCTATGCCATCAGGCCCGTAGCAGCACAATGAGTGCATTCAGGTATGATGATTCTAACTGAAATAAGTCACACAGAAAAAGAAACATCATAAGATATCAGTAATACACGGAATGTAAACTTGGCTACACAGGAACTGAATTACAGAACAGAACAGGGTCTCAAATTTAGAAAACCAACTTATGCTTGTTTAAGGGTAAAGGTGAGTTGGGGTGCTGCATAAAACCAGAGATTGAAATGAGCACAGATAAAGTTCCTTAAGCCAAATATGGAATAGACAAGAGCTACTCCTTGCTCAACGAAATGGACTCAACACCGCATATTAAACGCCTAAGAATGTACCTGACTCTTAAGTATCTTAAAACCTATGGATTGCTATGTCTCCGAAAGAGAATCAAACATGTGTACAGGGACATAAATGCAGCAGTGATAGGATTGGAGAGGTTCGGTGAGCAAATGAAGACCCTTTGAAGTCATATTGCATGGTACCCATTCCACGGGTTTCAACTACCCAGGTTTAAGGTATTCTTCCTTCAGCTAAAACATGCATGTGGAACCTAGAGTATGATCAACCATGTGATCGGGAGACGTGTTCAAATATGTCTCAGTTTTCGTACCCTGGTACTCGGGTGCAACATTCCAGACGCTTTACTAACACTCTCCCCACTTGGAGAGTCAGTCCCTTTAACCTCCTGTTTGGCCCAGTTTGCAATTTCTGCGGAAGATGAACAGGAATAGCGAGAACCAATGAGAGACTAGCTGGAGGTGTCTGGACGGGCAAATTTAACTCTCATTTCCCACCAGGAAGAGGAAATAACCAAAGGCTCAGCGTGCCGTGCCGGAACCAGATTAGGGCCTGAAGCCATCCTGCGGTGTTGCGGCCAGCTCACAAGAAAACGAGTTGAAGAAAGGAGCTCAGGGGCACTGTAATTCACAAACCTGCAGAGTTATAAATGACAACTATCGTCCAAAAATATACTGAAGTAAGGCTGCCAAGAGGACTTGAAAGCGGGGCAGAATTGCAGGAAACCGATTTCAGGAGGTAGACTGGAATTGCATTGAAAGCATAGGAAAAGAGGCAGAACTTCCACAATGATGCACTTGGCCAAAAAGGGCGTATGCGTTTTTTCCTGAATATATTCAGGAAAAAACGCATACGCCCTTTTTGGCCAACCAAGCAAGCTTGCAAAGGAAATCTGCACTACAATGAAGTCTCACCTCCCCCCGGTCAAAAGGGCCATCTGAAAAAAGTGTAAAATCCAGAAAGGCAGGACAGGCCATGGAGAACTGGGAGCCTTGTTATGCTGATGGGCGGGATGTAAACTGCCAACAGACACTCGGGAGAAGTGTATGGTGTTTCCTGAAACATCTAAAAAACAAAGCAACAGAGCCTAGGGCACTTCCACTTATGGTCCTATAGCTTAGGGAAATTAAAATCAAAAAGACACAGCCACCCCAATGTTTGGGACGCCTCTGTTTACAAGAACCTCGTTTACCGTACAAGTTCAATATCACAGAAAGTGAAAAATGGATAAAGAACTTGTGGTACTTACGTACAATGCAGTATCACTCAGCAGTGAAATCTATGTCATCAGGCCCGTAGCAGCACAATGAGTGGATTCAGGTACGATGATTCTAACTGAAATAAGTCACACAGAAAAAGAAACATCATAAGATATCAGTAATACACGGAATGTAAACTTGGCTACACAGGAACTGAATTACAGAACAGAACAGGGTCTCAAATTTAGAAAACCAACTTATGCTTGTTTAAGGGTAAAGGTGAGTTGGGGTGCTGCATAAAACCAGAGATTGAAATGAGCACAGATAAAGTTCCTTAAGCCAAATATGGAATAGACAAGAGCTACTCCTTGCTCAACGAAATGGACTCAACACCGCATATTAAACGCCTAAGAATGTACCTGACTCTTAAGTATCTTAAAACCTATGGATTGCTATGTCTCCGAAAGAGAATCAAGCATGTGTACAGGGACATAAACGCAGCAGTGATAGGATTGGAGAGGTTCGGTGAGCAAATGAAGACCCTTTGAAGTCATATTGCATGGTACCCATTCCACGGGTTTCAACTACCCAGGTTTAAGGTATTCTTCCTTCAGCTAAAACATGCATGTGGAACCTAGAGTATGATCAACCATGTGATCGGGAGACGTGTTCAAATATGTCTCAGTTTTCGTACCCTGGTACTCGGGTGCAACATTCCAGACGCTTTACTAACACTCTCCCGACTTGGAGAGTCAGTCCCTTTAACCTCCTGTTTGGCCCAGTTTGCAATTTCTGCGGAAGATGAACAGGAATAGCGAGAACCAATGAGAGACTAGCTGGAGGTGTCTGGACGGGCAAATTTAACTCTCATTTCCCACCAGGAAGAGGAAATAACCAAAGGCTCAGCGTGCCGTGCCGGAACCAGATTAGGGCCTGAAGCCATCCTGCGGTGTTGCGGCCAGCTCACAAGAAAACGAGTTGAAGAAAGGAGCTCAGGGGCACTGTAATTCACAAACCTGCAGAGTTATAAATGACAACTATCGTCCAAAAATATACTGAAGTAAGGCTGCCAAGAGGACTTGAAAGCGGGGCAGAATTGCAGGAAACCGATTTCAGGAGGTAGACTGGAATTGCATTGAAAGCATAGGAAAAGAGGCAGAACGTCCACAATGATGCACTTGGCCAAAAAGGGCGTATGCGTTTTTTCCTGAATATATTCAGGAAAAAACGCATACGCCCTTTTTGGCCAACCAAGCAAGCTTGCAAAGGAAATCTGCACTACAATGAAGTCTCACTTCCCCCCGGTCAAAAGGGCCATCTGAAAAAAGTGTAAAATCCAGAAAGGCAGGACAGGCCATGGAGAACTGGGAGCCTTGTTATGCTGATGGGCGGGATGTAAACTGCCAACAGACACTCGGGAGAAGTGTATGGTGTTTCCTGAAACATCTAAAAAACAAAGCAACAGAGCCTAGGGCACTTCCACTTATGGTCCTATAGCTTAGGGAAATTAAAATCAAAAAGATACAGCCACCCCAATGTTTGGGACGCCTCTGTTTACAAGAACCTCGTTTACCGTACAAGTTCAATATCACAGAAAGTGAAAAATGGATAAAGAACTTGTGGTACTTACGTACAATGCAGTATCACTCAGCAGTGAAATCTATGCCATCAGGCCCGTAGCAGCACAATGAGTGGATTCAGGTACGATGATTCTAACTGAAATAAGTCACACAGAAAAAGAAACATCATAAGATATCAGTAATACACGGAATGTAAACTTGGCTACACAGGAACTGAATTACAGAACAGAAGAGGGTCTCAAATTTAGAAAACCAACTTATGCTTGTTTAAGGGTAAAGGTGAGTTGGGGTGCTGCATAAAACCAGAGATTGAAATGAGCACAGATAAAGTTCCTTAAGCCAAATATGGAATAGACAAGAGCTACTCCTTGCTCAACGAAATGGACTCAACACCGCATATTAAACGCCTAAGAATGTACCTGACTCTTAAGTATCTTAAAACCTATGGATTGCTATGTCTCCGAAAGAGAATCAAGCATGTGTACAGGGACATAAACGCAGCAGTGATAGGATTGGAGAGGTTCGGTGAGCAAATGAAGACCCTTTGAAGTCATATTGCATGGTACCCATTCCACGGGTTTCAACTACCCAGGTTTAAGGTATTCTTCCTTCAGCTAAAACATGCATGTGGAACCTAGAGTATGATCAACCATGTGATCGGGAGACGTCTTCAAATATGTCTCAGTTTTCGTACCCTGGTACTCGGGTGCAACATTCCAGACGCTTTACTAACACTCTCCCGACTTGGAGAGTCAGTCCCTTTAACCTCCTGTTTGGCCCAGTTTGCAATTTCTGCGGAAGATGAACAGGAATAGCGAGAACCAATGAGAGACTAGCTGGAGGTGTCTGGACGGGCAAATTTAACTCTCATTTCCCACCAGGAAGAGGAAATAACCAAAGGCTCAGCGTGCCGTGCCGGAACCAGATTAGGGCCTGAAGCCATCCTGCGGTGTTGCGGCCAGCTCACAAGAAAACGAGTTGAAGAAAGGAGCTCAGGGGCACTGTAATTCACAAACCTGCAGAGTTATAAATGACAACTATCGTCCAAAAATATACTGAAGTAAGGCTGCCAAGAGGACTTGAAAGCGGGGCAGAATTGCAGGAAACCGATTTCAGGAGGTAGACTGGAATTGCATTGAAAGCATAGGAAAAGAGGCAGAACGTCCACAATGATGCACTTGGCCAAAAAGGGCGTATGCGTTTTTTCCTGAATATATTCAGGAAAAAACGCATACGCCCTTTTTGGCCAACCAAGCAAGCTTGCAAAGGAAATCTGCACTACAATGAAGTCTCACTTCCCCCCGGTCAAAAGGGCCATCTGAAAAAAGTGTAAAATCCAGAAAGGCAGGACAGGCCATGGAGAACTGGGAGCCTTGTTATGCTGATGGGCGGGATGTAAACTGCCAACAGACACTCGGGAGAAGTGTATGGTGTTTCCTGAAACATCTAAAAAACAAAGCAACAGAGCCTAGGGCACTTCCACTTATGGTCCTATAGCTTAGGGAAATTAAAATCAAAAAGATACAGCCACCCCAATGTTTGGGACGCCTCTGTTTACAAGAACCTCGTTTACCGTACAAGTTCAATATCACAGAAAGTGAAAAATGGATAAAGAACTTGTGGTACTTACGTACAATGCAGTATCACTCAGCAGTGAAATCTATGCCATCAGGCCCGTAGCAGCACAATGAGTGGATTCAGGTACGATGATTCTAACTGAAATAAGTCACACAGAAAAAGAAACATCATAAGATATCAGTAATACACGGAATGTAAACTTGGCTACACAGGAACTGAATTACAGAACAGAGCAGGGTCTCAAATTTAGAAAACCAACTTATGCTTGTTTAAGGGTAAAGGTGAGTTGGGGTGCTGCATAAAACCAGAGATTGAAATGAGCACAGATAAAGTTCCTTAAGCCAAATATGGAATAGACAAGAGCTACTCCTTGCTCAACGAAATGGACTCAACACCGCATATTAAACGCCTAAGAATGTACCTGACTCTTAAGTATCTTAAAACCTATGGATTGCTATGTCTCCGAAAGAGAATCAAGCATGTGTACAGGGACATAAACGCAGCAGTGATAGGATTGGAGAGGTTCGGTGAGCAAATGAAGACCCTTTGAAGTCATATTGCATGGTACCCATTCCACGGGTTTCAACTACCCAGGTTTAAGGTATTCTTCCTTCAGCTAAAACATGCATGTGGAACCTAGAGTATGATCAACCATGTGATCGGGAGACGTCTTCAAATATGTCTCAGTTTTCGTACCCTGGTACTCGGGTGCAACATTCCAGACGCTTTACTAACACTCTCCCGACTTGGAGAGTCAGTCCCTTTAACCTCCTGTTTGGCCCAGTTTGCAATTTCTGCGGAAGATGAACAGGAATAGCGAGAACCAATGAGAGACTAGCTGGAGGTGTCTGGACGGGCAAATTTAACTCTCATTTCCCACCAGGAAGAGGAAATAACCAAAGGCTCAGCGTGCCGTGCCGGAACCAGATTAGGGCCTGAAGCCATCCTGCGGTGTTGCGGCCAGCTCACAAGAAAACGAGTTGAAGAAAGGAGCTCAGGGGCACTGTAATTCACAAACCTGCAGAGTTATAAATGACAACTATCGTCCAAAAATATACTGAAGTAAGGCTGCCAAGAGGACTTGAAAGCGGGGCAGAATTGCAGGAAACCGATTTCAGGAGGTAGACTGGAATTGCATTGAAAGCATAGGAAAAGAGGCAGAACGTCCACAATGATGCACTTGGCCAAAAAGGGCGTATGCGTTTTTTCCTGAATATATTCAGGAAAAAACGCATACGCCCTTTTTGGCCAACCAAGCAAGCTTGCAAAGGAAATCTGCACTACAATGAAGTCTCACTTCCCCCCGGTCAAAAGGGCCATCTGAAAAAAGTGTAAAATCCAGAAAGGCAGGACAGGCCATGGAGAACTGGGAGCCTTGTTATGCTGATGGGCGGGATGTAAACTGCCAACAGACACTCGGGAGAAGTGTATGGTGTTTCCTGAAACATCTAAAAAACAAAGCAACAGAGCCTAGGGCACTTCCACTTATGGTCCTATAGCTTAGGGAAATTAAAATCAAAAAGATACAGCCACCCCAATGTTTGGGACGCCTCTGTTTACAAGAACCTCGTTTACCGTACAAGTTCAATATCACAGAAAGTGAAAAATGGATAAAGAACTTGTGGTACTTACGTACAATGCAGTATCACTCAGCAGTGAAATCTATGCCATCAGGCCCGTAGCAGCACAATGAGTGGATTCAGGTACGATGATTCTAACTGAAATAAGTCACACAGAAAAAGAAACATCATAAGATATCAGTAATACACGGAATGTAAACTTGGCTACACAGGAACTGAATTACAGAACAGAAGAGGGTCTCAAATTTAGAAAACCAACTTATGCTTGTTTAAGGGTAAAGGTGAGTTGGGGTGCTGCATAAAACCAGAGATTGAAATGAGCACAGATAAAGTTCCTTAAGCCAAATATGGAATAGACAAGAGCTACTCCTTGCTCAACGAAATGGACTCAACACCGCATATTAAACGCCTAAGAATGTACCTGACTCTTAAGTATCTTAAAACCTATGGATTGCTATGTCTCCGAAAGAGAATCAAGCATGTGTACAGGGACATAAACGCAGCAGTGATAGGATTGGAGAGGTTCGGTGAGCAAATGAAGACCCTTTGAAGTCATATTGCATGGTACCCATTCCACGGGTTTCAACTACCCAGGTTTAAGGTATTCTTCCTTCAGCTAAAACATGCATGTGGAACCTAGAGTATGATCAACCATGTGATCGGGAGACGTCTTCAAATATGTCTCAGTTTTCGTACCCTGGTACTCGGGTGCAACATTCCAGACGCTTTACTAACACTCTCCCGACTTGGAGAGTCAGTCCCTTTAACCTCCTGTTTGGCCCAGTTTGCAATTTCTGCGGAAGATGAACAGGAATAGCGAGAACCAATGAGAGACTAGCTGGAGGTGTCTGGACGGGCAAATTTAACTCTCATTTCCCACCAGGAAGAGGAAATAACCAAAGGCTCAGCGTGCCGTGCCGGAACCAGATTAGGGCCTGAAGCCATCCTGCGGTGTTGCGGCCAGCTCACAAGAAAACGAGTTGAAGAAAGGAGCTCAGGGGCACTGTAATTCACAAACCTGCAGAGTTATAAATGACAACTATCGTCCAAAAATATACTGAAGTAAGGCTGCCAAGAGGACTTGAAAGCGGGGCAGAATTGCAGGAAACCGATTTCAGGAGGTAGACTGGAATTGCATTGAAAGCATAGGAAAAGAGGCAGAACGTCCACAATGATGCACTTGGCCAAAAAGGGCGTATGCGTTTTTTCCTGAATATATTCAGGAAAAAACGCATACGCCCTTTTTGGCCAACCAAGCAAGCTTGCAAAGGAAATCTGCACTACAATGAAGTCTCACTTCCCCCCGGTCAAAAGGGCCATCTGAAAAAAGTGTAAAATCCAGAAAGGCAGGACAGGCCATGGAGAACTGGGAGCCTTGTTATGCTGATGGGCGGGATGTAAACTGCCAACAGACACTCGGGAGAAGTGTATGGTGTTTCCTGAAACATCTAAAAAACAAAGCAACAGAGCCTAGGGCACTTCCACTTATGGTCCTATAGCTTAGGGAAATTAAAATCAAAAAGATACAGCCACCCCAATGTTTGGGACGCCTCTGTTTACAAGAACCTCGTTTACCGTACAAGTTCAATATTACAGAAAGTGAAAAATGGATAAAGAACTTGTGGTACTTACGTACAATGCAGTATCACTCAGCAGTGAAATCTATGTCATCAGGCCCGTAGCAGCACAATGAGTGGATTCAGGTACGATGATTCTAACTGAAATAAGTCACACAGAAAAAGAAACATCATAAGATATCAGTAATACACGGAATGTAAACTTGGCTACACAGGAACTGAATTACAGAACAGAACAGGGTCTCAAATTTAGAAAACCAACTTATGCTTGTTTAAGGGTAAAGGTGAGTTGGGGTGCTGCATAAAACCAGAGATTGAAATGAGCACAGATAAAGTTCCTTAAGCCAAATATGGAATAGACAAGAGCTACTCCTTGCTCAACGAAATGGACTCAACACCGCATATTAAACGCCTAAGAATGTACCTGACTCTTAAGTATCTTAAAACCTATGGATTGCTATGTCTCCGAAAGAGAATCAAGCATGTGTACAGGGACATAAACGCAGCAGTGATAGGATTGGAGAGGTTCGGTGAGCAAATGAAGACCCTTTGAAGTCATATTGCATGGTACCCATTCCACGGGTTTCAACTACCCAGGTTTAAGGTATTCTTCCTTCAGCTAAAACATGCATGTGGAACCTAGAGTATGATCAACCATGTGATCGGGAGACGTCTTCAAATATGTCTCAGTTTTCGTACCCTGGTACTCGGGTGCAACATTCCAGACGCTTTACTAACACTCTCCCGACTTGGAGAGTCAGTCCCTTTAACCTCCTGTTTGGCCCAGTTTGCAATTTCTGCGGAAGATGAACAGGAATAGCGAGAACCAATGAGAGACTAGCTGGAGGTGTCTGGACGGGCAAATTTAACTCTCATTTCCCACCAGGAAGAGGAAATAACCAAAGGCTCAGCGTGCCGTGCCGGAACCAGATTAGGGCCTGAAGCCATCCTGCGGTGTTGCGGCCAGCTCACAAGAAAACGAGTTGAAGAAAGGAGCTCAGGGGCACTGTAATTCACAAACCTGCAGAGTTATAAATGACAACTATCGTCCAAAAATATACTGAAGTAAGGCTGCCAAGAGGACTTGAAAGCGGGGCAGAATTGCAGGAAACCGATTTCAGGAGGTAGACTGGAATTGCATTGAAAGCATAGGAAAAGAGGCAGAACGTCCACAATGATGCACTTGGCCAAAAAGGGCGTATGCGTTTTTTCCTGAATATATTCAGGAAAAAACGCATACGCCCTTTTTGGCCAACCAAGCAAGCTTGCAAAGGAAATCTGCACTACAATGAAGTCTCACTTTCCCCCAGTCAAAAGGGCCATCTGAAAAAAGTGTAAAATCCAGAAAGGCAGGACAGGCCATGGAGAACTGGGAGCCTTGTTATGCTGATGGGCGGGATGTAAATTGCCAACAGACACTCGGGAGAAGTGTATGGTGTTTCCTGAAACATCTAAAAAACAAAGCAACAGAGCCTAGGGCACTTCCACTTATGGTCCTATAGCTTAGGGAAATTAAAATCAAAAAGATACAGCCACCCCAATGTTTGGGACGCCTCTGTTTACAAGAACCTCGTTTACCGTACAAGTTCAATATTACAGAAAGTGAAAAATGGATAAAGAACTTGTGGTACTTACGTACAATGCAGTATCACTCAGCAGTGAAATCTATGCCATCAGGCCCGTAGCAGCACAATGAGTGGATTCAGGTACGATGATTCTAACTGAAATAAGTCACACAGAAAAAGAAACATCATAAGATATCAGTAATACACGGAATGTAAACTTGGCTACACAGGAACTGAATTACAGAACAGAACAGGGTCTCAAATTTAGAAAACCAACTTATGCTTGTTTAAGGGTAAAGGTGAGTTGGGGTGCTGCATAAAACCAGAGATTGAAATGAGCACAGATAAAGTTCCTTAAGCCAAATATGGAACAGACAAGAGCTACTCCTTGCTCAACGAAATGGACTCAACACCGCATATTAAACGCCTAAGAATGTACCTGACTCTTAAGTATCTTAAAACGTATGGATTGCTATGTCTCCGAAAGAGAATCAAGCATGTGTACAGGGACATAAACGCAGCAGTGATAGGATTGGAGAGGTTCGGTGAGCAAATGAAGACCCTTTGAAGTCATATTGCATGGTACCCATTCCACGGGTTTCAACTACCCAGGTTTAAGGTATTCTTCCTTCAGCTAAAACATGCATGTGGAACCTAGAGTATGATCAACCATGTGATCGGGAGACGTGTTCAAATATGTCTCAGTTTTCGTACCCTGGTACTCGGGTGCAACATTCCAGACGCTTTACTAACACTCTCCCGACTTGGAGAGTCAGTCCCTTTAACCTCCTGTTTGGCCCAGTTTGCAATTTCTGCGGAAGATGAACAGGAATAGCGAGAACCAATGAGAGACTAGCTGGAGGTGTCTGGACGGGCAAATTTAACTCTCATTTCCCACCAGGAAGAGGAAATAACCAAAGGCTCAGCGTGCCGTGCCGGAACCAGATTAGGGCCTGAAGCCATCCTGCGGTGTTGCGGCCAGCTCACAAGAAAACGAGTTGAAGAAAGGAGCTCAGGGGCACTGTAATTCACAAACCTGCAGAGTTATAAATGACAACTATCGTCCAAAAATATACTGAAGTAAGGCTGCCAAGAGGACTTGAAAGCGGGGCAGAATTGCAGGAAACCGATTTCAGGAGGTAGACTGGAATTGCATTGAAAGCATAGGAAAAGAGGCAGAACGTCCACAATGATGCACTTGGCCAAAAAGGGCGTATGCGTTTTTTCCTGAATATATTCAGGAAAAAACGCATACGCCCTTTTTGGCCAACCAAGCAAGCTTGCAAAGGAAATCTGCACTACAATGAAGTCTCACTTCCCCCCGGTCAAAAGGGCCATCTGAAAAAAGTGTAAAATCCAGAAAGGCAGGACAGGCCATGGAGAACTGGGAGCCTTGTTATGCTGATGGGCGGGATGTAAACTGCCAACAGACACTCGGGAGAAGTGTATGGTGTTTCCTGAAACATCTAAAAAACAAAGCAACAGAGCCTAGGGCACTTCCACTTATGGTCCTATAGCTTAGGGAAATTAAAATCAAAAAGACACAGCCACCCCAATGTTTGGGACGCCTCTGTTTACAAGAACCTCGTTTACCGTACAAGTTCAATATCACAGAAAGTGAAAAATGGATAAAGAACTTGTGGTACTTACGTACAATGCAGTATCACTCAGCAGTGAAATCTATGTCATCAGGCCCGTAGCAGCACAATGAGTGGATTCAGGTACGATGATTCTAACTGAAATAAGTCACACAGAAAAAGAAACATCATAAGATATCAGTAATACACGGAATGTAAACTTGGCTACACAGGAACTGAATTACAGAACAGAACAGGGTCTCAAATTTAGAAAACCAACTTATGCTTGTTTAAGGGTAAAGGTGAGTTGGGGTGCTGCATAAAACCAGAGATTGAAATGAGCACAGATAAAGTTCCTTAAGCCAAATATGGAATAGACAAGAGCTACTCCTTGCTCAACGAAATGGACTCAACACCGCATATTAAACGCCTAAGAATGTACCTGACTCTTAAGTATCTTAAAACCTATGGATTGCTATGTCTCCGAAAGAGAATCAAGCATGTGTACAGGGACATAAACGCAGCAGTGATAGGATTGGAGAGGTTCGGTGAGCAAATGAAGACCCTTTGAAGTCATATTGCATGGTACCCATTCCACG
Organism: Globicephala melas; assembly: GCF_963455315.2. Lineage (NCBI taxonomy): Eukaryota > Metazoa > Chordata > Mammalia > Artiodactyla > Delphinidae > Globicephala > Globicephala melas. The sequence continues at coordinate 119,366 of NW_027207578.1, read as the reverse complement.
GGTTTCAACTACCCAGGTTTAAGGTATTCTTCCTTCAGCTAAAACATGCATGTGGAACCTAGAGTATGATCAACCATGTGATCGGGAGACGTGTTCAAATATGTCTCAGTTTTCGTACCCTGGTACTCGGGTGCAACATTCCAGACGCTTTACTAACACTCTCCCGACTTGGAGAGTCAGTCCCTTTAACCTCCTGTTTGGCCCAGTTTGCAATTTCTGCGGAAGATGAACAGGAATAGCGAGAACCAATGAGAGACTAGCTGGAGGTGTCTGGACGGGCAAATTTAAATCTCATTTCCCACCAGGAAGAGGAAATAACCAAAGGCTCAGCGTGCCGTGCCGGAACCAGATTAGGGCCTGAAGCCATCCTGCGGTGTTGCGGCCAGCTCACAAGAAAACGAGTTGAAGAAAGGAGCTCAGGGGCACTGTAATTCACAAACCTGCAGAGTTATAAATGACAACTATCGTCCAAAAATATACTGAAGTAAGGCTGCCAAGAGGACTTGAAAGCGGGGCAGAATTGCAGGAAACCGATTTCAGGAGGTAGACTGGAATTGCATTGAAAGCATAGGAAAAGAGGCAGAACGTCCACAATGATGCACTTGGCCAAAAAGGGCGTATGCGTTTTTTCCTGAATATATTCAGGAAAGAACGCATACGCCCTTTTTGGCCAACCAAGCAAGCTTGCAAAGGAAATCTGCACTACAATGAAGTCTCACTTCCCCCCGGTCAAAAGGGCCATCTGAAAAATGTGTAAAATCCAGAAAGGCAGGACAGGCCATGGAGAACTGGGAGCCTTGTTATGCTGATGGGCGGGATGTAAATTGCCAACAGACACTCAGGAGAAGTGTATGGTGTTTCCTGAAACATCTAAAAAACAAAGCAACAGAGCCTAGGGCACTTCCACTTATGGTCCTATAGCTTAGGGAAATTAAAATCAAAAAGACACAGCCACCCCAATGTTTGGGACGCCTCTGTTTACAAGAACCTCGTTTACCGTACAAGTTCAATATCACAGAAAGTGAAAAATGGATAAAGAACTTGTGGTACTTACGTACAATGCAGTATCACTCAGCAGTGAAATCTATGCCATCAGGCCCGTAGCAGCACAATGAGTGGAATCAGGTACGATGATTCTAACTGAAATAAGTCACACAGAAAAAGAAACATCATAAGATATCAGTAATACACGGAATGTAAACTTGGCTACACAGGAACTGAATTACAGAACAGAACAGGGTCTCAAATTTAGAAAACCAACTTATGCTTGTTTAAGGGTAAAGGTGAGTTGGGGTGCTGCATAAAACCAGAGATTGAAATGAGCACAGATAAAGTTCCTTAAGCCAAATATGGAATAGACAAGAGCTACTCCTTGCTCAACGAAATGGACTCAACACCGCATATTAAACGCCTAAGAATGTACCTGACTCTTAAGTATCTTAAAACCTATGGATTGCTATGTCTCCGAAAGAGAATCAAGCATGTGTACAGGGACATAAACGCAGCAGTGATAGGATTGGAGAGGTTCGGTGAGCAAATGAAGACCCTTTGAAGTCATATTGCATGGTACCCATTCCACGGGTTTCAACTACCCAGGTTTAAGGTATTCTTCCTTCAGCTAAAACATGCATGTGGAACCTAGAGTATGATCAACCATGTGATCGGGAGACGTGTTCAAATATGTCTCAGTTTTCGTACCCTGGTACTCGGGTGCAACATTCCAGACGCTTTACTAACACTCTCCCGACTTGGAGAGTCAGTCCCTTTAACCTCCTGTTTGGCCCAGTTTGCAATTTCTGCGGAAGATGAACAGGAATAGCGAGAACCAATGAGAGACTAGCTGGAGGTGTCTGGACGGGCAAATTTAACTCTCATTTCCCACCAGGAAGAGGAAATAACCAAAGGCTCAGCGTGCCGTGCCGGAACCAGATTAGGGCCTGAAGCCATCCTGCGGTGTTGCGGCCAGCTCACAAGAAAACGAGTTGAAGAAAGGAGCTCAGGGGCACTGTAATTCACAAACCTGCAGAGTTATAAATGACAACTATCGTCCAAAAATATACTGAAGTAAGGCTGCCAAGAGGACTTGAAAGCGGGGCAGAATTGCAGGAAACCGATTTCAGGAGGTAGACTGGAATTGCATTGAAAGCATAGGAAAAGAGGCAGAACGTCCACAATGATGCACTTGGCCAAAAAGGGCGTATGCGTTTTTTCCTGAATATATTCAGGAAAAAACGCATACGCCCTTTTTGGCCAACCAAGCAAGCTTGCAAAGGAAATCTGCACTACAATGAAGTCTCACTTCCCCCCGGTCAAAAGGGCCATCTGAAAAAAGTGTAAAATCCAGAAAGGCAGGACAGGCCATGGAGAACTGGGAGCCTTGTTATGCTGATGGGCGGGATGTAAACTGCCAACAGACACTCGGGAGAAGTGTATGGTGTTTCCTGAAACATCTAAAAAACAAAGCAACAGAGCCTAGGGCACTTCCACTTATGGTCCTATAGCTTAGGGAAATTAAAATCAAAAAGACACAGCCACCCCAATGTTTGGGACGCCTCTGTTTACAAGAACCTCGTTTACCGTACAAGTTCAATATCACAGAAAGTGAAAAATGGATAAAGAACTTGTGGTACTTACGTACAATGCAGTATCACTCAGCAGTGAAATCTATGCCATCAGGCCCGTAGCAGCACAATGAGTGGAATCAGGTACGATGATTCTAACTGAAATAAGTCACACAGAAAAAGAAACATCATAAGATATCAGTAATACACGGAATGTAAACTTGGCTACACAGGAACTGAATTACAGAACAGAACAGGGTCTCAAATTTAGAAAACCAACTTATGCTTGTTTAAGGGTAAAGGTGAGTTGGGGTGCTGCATAAAACCAGAGATTGAAATGAGCACAGATAAAGTTCCTTAAGCCAAATATGGAATAGACAAGAGCTACTCCTTGCTCAACGAAATGGACTCAACACCGCATATTAAACGCCTAAGAATGTACCTGACTCTTAAGTATCTTAAAACCTATGGATTGCTATGTCTCCGAAAGAGAATCAAGCATGTGTACAGGGACATAAACGCAGCAGTGATAGGATTGGAGAGGTTCGGTGAGCAAATGAAGACCCTTAGAAGTCATATTGCATGGTACCCATTCCACGGGTTTCAACTACCCAGGTTTAAGGTATTCTTCCTTCAGCTAAAACATGCATGTGGAACCTAGAGTATGATCAACCATGTGATCGGGAGACGTGTTCAAATATGTCTCAGTTTTCGTACCCTGGTACTCGGGTGCAACATTCCAGACGCTTTACTAACACTCTCCCGACTTGGAGAGTCAGTCCCTTTAACCTCCTGTTTGGCCCAGTTTGCAATTTCTGCGGAAGATGAACAGGAATAGCGAGAACCAATGAGAGACTAGCTGGAGGTGTCTGGACGGGCAAATTTAACTCTCATTTCCCACCAGGAAGAGGAAATAACCAAAGGCTCAGCGTGCCGTGCCGGAACCAGATTAGGGCCTGAAGCCATCCTGCGGTGTTGCGGCCAGCTCACAAGAAAACGAGTTGAAGAAAGGAGCTCAGGGGCACTGTAATTCACAAACCTGCAGAGTTATAAATGACAGCTATCGTCCAAAAATATACTGAAGTAAGGCTGCCAAGAGGACTTGAAAGCGGGGCAGAATTGCAGGAAACCGATTTCAGGAGGTAGACTGGAATTGCATTGAAAGCATAGGAAAAGAGGCAGAACGTCCACAATGATGCACTTGGCCAAAAAGGGCGTATGCGTTTTTTCCTGAATATATTCAGGAAAAAACGCATACGCCCTTTTTGGCCAACCAAGCAAGCTTGCAAAGGAAATCTGCACTACAATGAAGTCTCACTTCCCCCCGGTCAAAAGGGCCATCTGAAAAAAGTGTAAAATCCAGAAAGGCAGGACAGGCCATGGAGAACTGGGAGCCTTGTTATGCTGATGGGCGGGATGTAAACTGCCAACAGACACTCGGGAGAAGTGTATGGTGTTTCCTGAAACATCTAAAAAACAAAGCAACAGAGCCTAGGGCACTTCCACTTATGGTCCTATAGCTTAGGGAAATTAAAATCAAAAAGACACAGCCACCCCAATGTTTGGGACGCCTCTGTTTACAAGAACCTCGTTTACCGTACAAGTTCAATATCACAGAAAGTGAAAAATGGATAAAGAACTTGTGGTACTTACGTACAATGCAGTATCGCTCAGCAGTGAAATCTATGCCATCAGGCCCGTAGCAGCACAATGAGTGGATTCAGGTACGATGATTCTAACTGAAATAAGTCACACAGAAAAAGAAACATCATAAGATATCAGTAATACACGGAATGTAAACTTGGCTACACAGGAACTGAATTACAGAACAGAACAGGGTCTCAAATTTAGAAAACCAACTTATGCTTGTTTAAGGGTAAAGGTGAGTTGGGGTGCTGCATAAAACCAGAGATTGAAATGAGCACAGATAAAGTTCCTTAAGCCAAATATGGAATAGACAAGAGCTACTCCTTGCTCAACGAAATGGACTCAACACCGCATATTAAACGCCTAAGAATGTACCTGACTCTTAAGTATCTTAAAACCTATGGATTGCTATGTCTCCGAAAGAGAATCAAGCATGTGTACAGGGACATAAACGCAGCAGTGATAGGATTGGAGAGGTTCGGTGAGCAAATGAAGACCCTTTGAAGTCATATTGCATGGTACCCATTCCACGGGTTTCAACTACCCAGGTTTAAGGTATTCTTCCTTCAGCTAAAACATGCATGTGGAACCTAGAGTATGATCAACCATGTGATCGGGAGACGTGTTCAAATATGTCTCAGTTTTCGTACCCTGGTACTCGGGTGCAACATTCCAGACGCTTTACTAACACTCTCCCGACTTGGAGAGTCAGCGCCTTTAACCTCCTGTTTGGCCCAGTTTGCAATTTCTGCGGAAGATGAACAGGAATAGCGAGAACCAATGAGAGACTAGCTGGAGGTGTCTGGACGGGCAAATTTAACTCTCATTTCCCACCAGGAAGAGGAAATAACCAAAGGCTCAGCGTGCCGTGTCGGAACCAGATTAGGGCCTGAAGCCATCCTGCGGTGTTGCGGCCAGCTCACAAGAAAACGAGTTGAAGAAAGGAGCTCAGGGGCACTGTAATTCACAAACCTGCAGAGTTATAAATGACAACTATCGTCCAAAAATATACTGAAGTAAGGCTGCCAAGAGGACTTGAAAGCGGGGCAGAATTGCAGGAAACCGATTTCAGGAGGTAGACTGGAATTGCATTGAAAGCATAGGAAAAGAGGCAGAACGTCCACAATGATGCACTTGACCAAAAAGGGCGTATGCGTTTTTTCCTGAATATATTCAGGAAAAAAGGCATACGCCCTTTTTGGCCAACCAAGCAAGCTTGCAAAGGAAATCTGCACTACAATGAAGTCTCACTTCCCCCCGGTCAAAAGGGCCATCTGAAAAAAGTGTAAAATCCAGAAAGGCAGGACAGGCCATGGAGAACTGGGAGCCTTGTTATGCTGATGGGCGGGATGTAAACTGCCAACAGACACTCGGGAGAAGTGTATGGTGTTTCCTGAAACATCTAAAAAACAAAGCAACAGAGCCTAGGGCACTTCCACTTATGGTCCTATAGCTTAGGGAAATTAAAATCAAAAAGACACAGCCACCCCAATGTTTGGGACGCCTCTGTTTACAAGAACCTCGTTTACCGTACAAGTTCAATATCACAGAAAGTGAAAAATGGATAAAGAACTTGTGGTACTTACGTACAATGCAGTATCACTCAGCAGTGAAATCTATGTCATCAGGCCCGTAGCAGCACAATGAGTGGATTCAGGTACGATGATTCTAACTGAAATAAGTCACACAGAAAAAGAAACATCATAAGATATCAGTAATACACGGAATGTCAACTTGGCTACACAGGAACTGAATTACAGAACAGAACAGGGTCTCAAATTTAGAAAACCAACTTATGCTTGTTTAAGGGTAAAGGTGAGTTGGGGTGCTGCATAAAACCAGAGATTGAAATGAGCACAGATAAAGTTCCTTAAGCCAAATATGGAATAGACAAGAGCTACTCCTTGCTCAACGAAATGGACTCAACACCGCATATTAAACGCCTAAGAATGTACCTGACTCTTAAGTATCTTAAAACCTATGGATTGCTATGTCTCCGAAAAGGAATCAAGCATGTGTACAGGGACATAAACGCAGCAGTGATAGGATTGGAGAGGTTCGGTGAGCAAATGAAGACCCTTTGAAGTCATATTGCATGGTACCCATTCCACGGGTTTCAACTACCCAGGTTTAAGGTATTCTTCCTTCAGCTAAAACATGCATGTGGAACCTAGAGTATGATCAACCATGTGATCGGGAGACGTGTTCAAATATGTCTCAGTTTTCGTACCCTGGTACTCGGGTGCAACATTCCAGACGCTTTACTAACACTCTCCCGACTTGGAGAGTCAGCGCCTTTAACCTCCTGTTTGGCCCAGTTTGCAATTTCTGCGGAAGATGAACAGGAATAGCGAGAACCAATGAGAGACTAGCTGGAGGTGTCTGGACGGGCAAATTTAACTCTCATTTCCCACCAGGAAGAGGAAATAACCAAAGGCTCAGCGTGCCGTGTCGGAACCAGATTAGGGCCTGAAGCCATCCTGCGGTGTTGCGGCCAGCTCACAAGAAAACGAGTTGAAGAAAGGAGCTCAGGGGCACTGTAATTCACAAACCTGCAGAGTTATAAATGACAACTATCGTCCAAAAATATACTGAAGTAAGGCTGCCAAGAGGACTTGAAAGCGGGGCAGAATTGCAGGAAACCGATTTCAGGAGGTAGACTGGAATTGCATTGAAAGCATAGGAAAAGAGGCAGAACGTCCACAATGATGCACTTGACCAAAAAGGGCGTATGCGTTTTTTCCTGAATATATTCAGGAAAAAAGGCATACGCCCTTTTTGGCCAACCAAGCAAGCTTGCAAAGGAAATCTGCACTACAATGAAGTCTCACTTCCCCCCGGTCAAAAGGGCCATCTGAAAAAAGTGTAAAATCCAGAAAGGCAGGACAGGCCATGGAGAACTGGGAGCCTTGTTATGCTGATGGGCGGGATGTAAACTGCCAAGAGACACTCGGGAGAAGTGTATGGTGTTTCCTGAAACATCTAAAAAACAAAGCAACAGAGCCTAGGGCACTTCCACTTATGGTCCTATAGCTTAGGGAAATTAAAATCAAAAAGACACAGCCACCCCAATGTTTGGGACGCCTCTGTTTACAAGAACCTCGTTTACCGTACAAGTTCAATATCACAGAAAGTGAAAAATGGATAAAGAACTTGTGGTACTTACGTACAATGCAGTATCACTCAGCAGTGAAATCTATGTCATCAGGCCCGTAGCAGCACAATGAGTGGATTCAGGTACGATGATTCTAACTGAAATAAGTCACACAGAAAAAGAAACATCATAAGATATCAGTAATACACGGAATGTCAACTTGGCTACACAGGAACTGAATTACAGAACAGAACAGGGTCTCAAATTTAGAAAACCAACTTATGCTTGTTTAAGGGTAAAGGTGAGTTGGGGTGCTGCATAAAACCAGAGATTGAAATGAGCACAGATAAAGTTCCTTAAGCCAAATATGGAATAGACAAGAGCTACTCCTTGCTCAACGAAATGGACTCAACACCGCATATTAAACGCCTAAGAATGTACCTGACTCTTAAGTATCTTAAAACCTATGGATTGCTATGTCTCCGAAAAGGAATCAAGCATGTGTACAGGGACATAAACGCAGCAGTGATAGGATTGGAGAGGTTCGGTGAGCAAATGAAGACCCTTTGAAGTCATATTGCATGGTACCCATTCCACGGGTTTCAACTACCCAGGTTTAAGGTATTCTTCCTTCAGCTAAAACATGCATGTGGAACCTAGAGTATGATCAACCATGTGATCGGGAGACGTGTTCAAATATGTCTCAGTTTTCGTACCCTGGTACTCGGGTGCAACATTCCAGACGCTTTACTAACACTCTCCCGACTTGGAGAGTCAGTCCCTTTAACCTCCTGTTTGGCCCAGTTTGCAATTTCTGCGGAAGATGAACAGGAATAGCGAGAACCAATGAGAGACTAGCTGGAGGTGTCTGGACGGGCAAATTTAACTCTCATTTCCCACCAGGAAGAGGAAATAACCAAAGGCTCAGCGTGCCGTGCCGGAACCAGATTAGGGCCTGAAGCCATCCTGCGGTGTTGCGGCCAGCTCACAAGAAAACGAGTTGAAGAAAGGAGCTCAGGGGCACTGTAATTCACAAACCTGCAGAGTTATAAATGACAACTATCGTCCAAAAATATACTGAAGTAAGGCTGCCAAGAGGACTTGAAAGCGGGGCAGAATTGCAGGAAACCGATTTCAGGAGGTAGACTGGAATTGCATTGAAAGCATAGGAAAAGAGACAGAACGTCCACAATGATGCAGTTGGCCAAAAAGGGCGTATGCGTTTTTTCCTGAATATATTCAGGAAAAAACGCATACGCCCTTTTTGGCCAAACAAGCAAGCTTGCAAAGGAAATCTGCACTACAATGAAGTCTCACTTCCCCCCGGTCAAAAGGGCCATCTGAAAAAAGTGTAAAATCCAGAAAGGCAGGACAGGCCATGGAGAACTGGGAGCCTTGTTATGCTGATGGGCGGGATGTAAACTGCCAACAGACACTCGGGAGAAGTGTATGGTGTTTCCTGAAACATCTAAAAAACAAAGCAACAGAGCCTAGGGCACTTCCACTTATGGTCCTATAGCTTAGGGAAATTAAAATCAAAAAGACACAGCCACCCCAATGTTTGGGACGCCTCTGTTTACAAGAACCTCGTTTACCGTACAAGTTCAATATCACAGAAAGTGAAAAATGGATAAAGAACTTGTGGTACTTACGTACAATGCAGTATCACTCAGCAGTGAAATCTATGTCATCAGGCCCGTAGCAGCACAATGAGTGGATTCAGGTACGATGATTCTAACTGAAATAAGTCACACAGAAAAAGAAACATCATAAGATATCAGTAATACACGGAATGTAAACTTGGCTACACAGGAACTGAATTACAGAACAGAACAGGGTCTCAAATTTAGAAAACCAACTTATGCTTGTTTAAGGGTAAAGGTGAGTTGGGGTGCTGCATAAAACCAGAGATTGAAATGAGCACAGATAAAGTTCCTTAAGCCAAATATGGAATAGACAAGAGCTACTCCTTGCTCAACGAAATGGACTCAACACCGCATATTAAACGCCTAAGAATGTACCTGACTCTTAAGTATCTTAAAACGTATGGATTGCTATGTCTCCGAAAGAGAATCAAGCATGTGTACAGGGACATAAACGCAGAAGTAATAGGATTGGAGAGGTTCGGTGAGCAAATGAAGACCCTTTGAAGTCATATTGCATGGTACCCATTCCACGGGTTTCAACTACCCAGGTTTAAGGTATTCTTCCTTCAGCTAAAACATGCATGTGGAACCTAGAGTATGATCAACCATGTGATCGGGAGACGTGTTCAAATATGTCTCAGTTTTCGTACCCTGGTACTCGGGTGCAACATTCCAGACGCTTTACTAACACTCTCCCGACTTGGAGAGTCAGTCCCTTTAACCTCCTGTTTGGCCCAGTTTGCAATTTCTGCGGAAGATGAACAGGAATAGCGAGAACCAATGAGAGACTAGCTGGAGGTGTCTGGACGGGCAAATTTAACTCTCATTTCCCACCAGGAAGAGGAAATAACCAAAGGCTCAGCGTGCCGTGCCGGAACAAGATTAGGGCCTGAAGCCATCCTGCGGTGTTGCGGCCAGCTCACAAGAAAACGAGTTGAAGAAAGGAGCTCAGGGGCACTGTAATTCACAAACCTGCAGAGTTATAAATGACAGCTATCGTCCAAAAATATACTGAAGTAAGGCTGCCAAGAGGACTTGAAAGCGGGGCAGAATTGCAGGAAACCGATTTCAGGAGGTAGACTGGAATTGCATTGAAAGCATAGGAAAAGAGGCAGAACGTCCACAATGATGCACTTGGCCAAAAAGGGCGTATGCGTTTTTTCCTGAATATATTCAGGAAAAAACGCATACGCCCTTTTTGGCCAACCAAGCAAGCTTGCAAAGAAATCTGCACTACAATGAAGTCTCACTTCCCCCCGGTCAAAAGGGCCATCTGAAAAAAGTGTAAAATCCAGAAAGGCAGGACAGGCCATGGAGAACTGGGAGCCTTGTTATGCTGATGGGCGGGATGTAAACTGCCAACAGACACTCGGGAGAAGTGTATGGTGTTTCCTGAAACATCTAAAAAACAAAGCAACAGAGCCTAGGGCACTTCCACTTATGGTCCTATAGCTTAGGGAAATTAAAATCAAAAAGACACAGCCACCCCAATGTTTGGGACGCCTCTGTTTACAAGAACCTCATTTACCGTACAAGTTCAATATCACAGAAAGTGAAAAATGGATAAAGAACTTGTGGTACTTACGTACAATGCAGTATCACTCAGCAGTGAAATCTATGTCATCAGGCCCGTAGCAGCACAATGAGTGGATTCAGGTACGATGATTCTAACTGAAATAAGTCACACAGAAAAAGAAACATCATAAGATATCAGTAATACACGGAATGTAAACTTGGCTACACAGGAACTGAATTACAGAACAGAACAGGGTCTCAAATTTAGAAAACCAACTTATGCTTGTTTAAGGGTAAAGGTGAGTTGGGGTGCTGCATAAAACCAGAGATTGAAATGAGCACAGATAAAGTTCCTTAAGCCAAATATGGAATAGACAAGAGCTACTCCTTGCTCAACGAAATGGACTCAACACCGCATATTAAACGCCTAAGAATGTACCTGACTCTTAAGTATCTTAAAACCTATGGATTGCTATGTCTCCGAAAGAGAATCAAGCATGTGTACAGGGACATAAACGCAGCAGTGATAGGATTGGAGAGGTTCGGTGAGCAAATGAAGACCCTTTGAAGTCATATTGCATGGTACCCATTCCACGGGTTTCAACTACCCAGGTTTAAGGTATTCTTCCTTCAGCTAAAACATGCATGTGGAACCTAGAGTATGATCAACCATGTGATCGGGAGACGTGTTCAAATATGTCTCAGTTTTCGTACCCTGGTACTCGGGTGCAACATTCCAGACGCTTTACTAACACTCTCCCGACTTGGAGAGTCAGTCCCTTTAACCTCCTGTTTGGCCCAGTTTGCAATTTCTGCGGAAGATGAACAGGAATAGCGAGAACCAATGAGAGACTAGCTGGAGGTGTCTGGACGGGCAAATTTAACTCTCATTTCCCACCAGGAAGAGGAAATAACCAAAGGCTCAGCGTGCCGTGCCGGAACCAGATTAGGGCCTGAAGCCATCCTGCGGTGTTGCGGCCAGCTCACAAGAAAACGAGTTGAAGAAAGGAGCTCAGGGGCACTGTAATTCACAAACCTGCAGAGTTATAAATGACAACTATCGTCCAAAAATATACTGAAGTAAGGCTGCCAAGAGGACTTGAAAGCGGGGCAGAATTGCAGGAAACCGATTTCAGGAGGTAGACTGGAATTGCATTGAAAGCATAGGAAAAGAGGCAGAACGTCCACAATGATGCACTTGGCCAAAAAGGGCGTATGCGTTTTTTCCTGAATATATTCAGGAAAAAACGCATTCTCCCTTTTTGGCCAACCAAGCAAGCTTGCAAAGGAAATCTGCACTACAATGAAGTCTCACTTCCCCCCGGTCAAAAGGGCCATCTGAAAAAAGTGTAAAATCCAGAAAGGCAGGACAGGCCATGGAGAACTGGGAGCCTTGTTATGCTGATGGGCGGGATGTAAACTGCCAACAGACACTCGGGAGAAGTGTATGGTGTTTCCTGAAACATCTAAAAAACAAAGCAACAGAGCCTAGGGCACTTCCACTTATGGTCCTATAGCTTAGGGAAATTAAAATCAAAAAGACACAGCCACCCCAATGTTTGGGACGCCTCTGTTTACAAGAACCTCGTTTACCGTACAAGTTCAATATCACAGAAAGTGAAAAATGGATAAAGAACTTGTGGTACTTACGTACAATGCAGTATCACTCAGCAGTGAAATCTATGTCATCAGGCCCGTAGCAGCACAATGAGTGGATTCAGGTACGATGATTCTAACTGAAATAAGTCACACAGAAAAAGAAACATCATAAGATATCAGTAATACACGGAATGTAAACTTGGCTACACAGGAACTGAATTACAGAACAGAACAGGGTCTCAAATTTAGAAAACCAACTTATGCTTGTTTAAGGGTAAAGGTGAGTTGGGGTGCTGCATAAAACCAGAGATTGAAATGAGCACAGATAAAGTTCCTTAAGCCAAATATGGAATAGACAAGAGCTACTCCTTGCTCAACGAAATGGACTCAACACCGCATATTAAACGCCTAAGAATGTACCTGACTCTTAAGTATCTTAAAACCTATGGATTGCTATGTCTCCGAAAGAGAATCAAGCATGTGTACAGGGACATAAACGCAGCAGTGATAGAATTGGAGAGGTTCGGTGAGCAAATGAAGACCCTTTGAAGTCATATTGCATGGTACCCATTCCACGGGTTTCAACTACCCAGGTTTAAGGTATTCTTCCTTCAGCTAAAACATGCATGTGGAACCTAGAGTATGATCAACCATGTGATCGGGAGACGTGTTCAAATATGTCTCAGTTTTCGTACCCTGGTACTCGGGTGCAACATTCCAGACGCTTTACTAACACTATCCCGACTTGGAGAGTCAGTCCCTTTAACCTCCTGTTTGGCCCAGTTTGCAATTTCTGCGGAAGATGAACAGGAATAGCGAGAACCAATGAGAGACTAGCTGGAGGTGTCTGGACGGGCAAATTTAACTCTCATTTCCCACCAGGAAGAGGAAATAACCAAAGGCTCAGCGTGCCGTGCCGGAACCAGATTAGGGCCTGAAGCCATCCTGCGGTGTTGCGGCCAGCTCACAAGAAAACGAGTTGAAGAAAGGAGCTCAGGGGCACTGTAATTCACAAACCTGCAGAGTTATAAATGACAGCTATCGTCCAAAAATATACTGAAGTAAGGCTGCCAAGAGGACTTGAAAGCGGGGCAGAATTGCAGGAAACCGATTTCAGGAGGTAGACTGGAATTGCATTGAAAGCATAGGAAAAGAGGCAGAACGTCCACAATGATGCACTTGGCCAAAAAGGGCGTATGCGTTTTTTCCTGAATATATTCAGGAAAAAACGCATACGCCCTTTTTGGCCAACCAAGCAAGCTTGCAAAGGAAATCTGCACTACAATGAAGTCTCACTTCCCCCCGGTCAAAAGGGCCATCTGAAAAAAGTGTAAAATCCAGAAAGGCAGGACAGGCCATGGAGAACTGGGAGCCTTGTTATGCTGATGGGCGGGATGTAAACTGCCAACAGACACTCGGGAGAAGTGTATGGTGTTTCCTGAAACATCTAAAAAACAAAGCAACAGAGCCTAGGGCACTTCCACTTATGGTCCTATAGCTTAGGGAAATTAAAATCAAAAAGACACAGCCACCCCAATGTTTGGGACGCCTCTGTTTACAAGAACCTCGTTTACCGTACAAGTTCAATATCACAGAAAGTGAAAAATGGATAAAGAACTTGTGGTACTTACGTACAATGCAGTATCACTCAGCAGTGAAATCTATGTCATCAGGCCCGTAGCAGCACAATGAGTGGATTCAGGTACGATGATTCTAACTGAAATAAGTCACACAGAAAAAGAAACATCATAAGATATCAGTAATACACGGAATGTAAACTTGGCTACACAGGAACTGAATTACAGAACAGAACAGGGTCTCAAATTTAGAAAACCAACTTATGCTTGTTTAAGGGTAAAGGTGAGTTGGGGTGCTGCATAAAACCAGAGATTGAAATGAGCACAGATAAAGTTCCTTAAGCCAAATATGGAATAGACAAGAGCTACTCCTTGCTCAACGAAATGGACTCAACACCGCATATTAAACGCCTAAGAATGTACCTGACTCTTAAGTATCTTAAAACCTATGGATTGCTATGTCTCCGAAAGAGAATCAAGCATGTGTACAGGGACATAAACGCAGCAGTGATAGGATTGGAGAGGTTCGGTGAGCAAATGAAGACCCTTTGAAGTCATATTGCATGGTACCCATTCCACGGGTTTCAACTACCCAGGTTTAAGGTATTCTTCCTTCAGCTAAAACATGCATGTGGAACCTAGAGTATGATCAACCATGTGATCGGGAGACGTGTTCAAATATGTCTCAGTTTTCGTACCCTGGTACTCGGGTGCAACATTCCAGACGCTTTACTAACACTCTCCCGACTTGGAGAGTCAGTCCCTTTAACCTCCTGTTTGGCCCAGTTTGCAATTTCTGCGGAAGATGAACAGGAATAGCGAGAACCAATGAGAGACTAGCTGGAGGTGTCTGGACGGGCAAATTTAACTCTCATTTCCCACCAGGAAGAGGAAATAACCAAAGGCTCAGCGTGCCGTGCCGGAACCAGATTAGGGCCTGAAGCCATCCTGCGGTGTTGCGGCCAGCTCACAAGAAAACGAGTTGAAGAAAGGAGCTCAGGGGCACTGTAATTCACAAACCTGCAGAGTTATAAATGACAACTATCGTCCAAAAATATACTGAAGTAAGGCTGCCAAGAGGACTTGAAAGCGGGGCAGAATTGCAGGAAACCGATTTCAGGAGGTAGACTGGAATTGCATTGAAAGCATAGGAAAAGAGGCAGAACGTCCACAATGATGCACTTGGCCAAAAAGGGCGTATGCGTTTTTTCCTGAATATATTCAGGAAAAAACGCATACGCCCTTTTTGGCCAACCAAGCAAGCTTGCAAAGGAAATCTACACTACAATGAAGTCTCACTTCCCCCCGGTCAAAAGGGCCATCTGAAAAAAGTGTAAAATCCAGAAAGGCAGGACGGGCCATGGAGAACTGGGAGCCTTGTTATGCTGATGGGCGGGATGTAAACTGCCAACAGACACTCGGGAGAAGTGTATGGTGTTTCCTGAAACATCTAAAAAACAAAGCAACAGAGCCTAGGGCACTTCCACTTATGGTCCTATAGCTTAGGGAAATTAAAATCAAAAAGACACAGCCACCCCAATGTTTGGGACGCCTCTGTTTACAAGAACCTCGTTTACCGTACAAGTTCAATATCACAGAAAGTGAAAAATGGATAAAGAACTTGTGGTACTTACGTACAATGCAGTATCACTCAGCAGTGAAATCTATGTCATCAGGCCCGTAGCAGCACAATGAGTGGATTCAGGTACGATGATTCTAACTGAAATAAGTCACACAGAAAAAGAAACATCATAAGATATCAGTAATACACGGAATGTAAACTTGGCTACACAGGAACTGAATTACAGAACAGAACAGGGTCTCAAATTTAGAAAACCAACTTATGCTTGTTTAAGGGTAAAGGTGAGTTGGGGTGCTGCATAAAACCAGAGATTGAAATGAGCACAGATAAAGTTCCTTAAGCCAAATATGGAATAGACAAGAGCTACTCCTTGCTCAACGAAATGGACTCAACACCGCATATTAAACGCCTAAGAATGTACCTGACTCTTAAGTATCTTAAAACGTATGGATTGCTATGTCTCCGAAAGAGAATCAAGCATGTGTACAGGGACATAAACGCAGAAGTGATAGGATTGGAGAGGTTCGGTGAGCAAATGAAGACCCTTTGAAGTCATATTGCATGGTACCCATTCCACGGGTTTCAACTACCCAGGTTTAAGGTATTCTTCCTTCAGCTAAAACATGCATGTGGAACCTAGAGTATGATCAACCATGTGATCGGGAGACGTGTTCAAATATGTCTCAGTTTTCGTACCCTGGTACTCGGGTGCAACATTCCAGACGCTTTACTAACACTCTCCCGACTTGGAGAGTCAGTCCCTTTAACCTCCTGTTTGGCCCAGTTTGCAATTTCTGCGGAAGATGAACAGGAATAGCGAGAACCAATGAGAGACTAGCTGGAGGTGTCTGGACGGGCAAATTTAACTCTCATTTCCCACCAGGAAGAGGAAATAACCAAAGGCTCAGCGTGCCGTGCCGGAACCAGATTAGGGCCTGAAGCCATCCTGCGGTGTTGCGGCCAGCTCACAAGAAAGCGAGTTGAAGAAAGGAGCTCAGGGGCACTGTAATTCACAAACCTGCAGAGTTATAAATGACAGCTATCGTCCAAAAATATACTGAAGTAAGGCTGCCAAGAGGACTTGAAAGCGGGGCAGAATTGCAGGAAACCGATTTCAGGAGGTAGACTGGAATTGCATTGAAAGCATAGGAAAAGAGGCAGAACGTCCACAATGATGCACTTGGCCAAAAAGGGCGTATGCGTTTTTTCCTGAATATATTCAGGAAAAAACGCATACGCCCTTTTTGGCCAACCAAGCAAGCTTGCAAAGGAAATCTGCACTACAATGAAGTCTCACTTCCCGCCGGTCAAAAGGGCCATCTGAAAAAAGTGTAAAATCCAGAAAGGCAGGACAGGCCATGGAGAACTGGGAGCCTTGTTATGCTGATGGGCGGGATGTAAACTGCCAACAGACACTCGGGAGAAGTGTATGGTGTTTCCTGAAACATCTAAAAAACAAAGCAACAGAGCCTAGGGCACTTCCACTTATGGTCCTATAGCTTAGGGAAATTAAAATCAAAAAGACACAGCCACCCCAATGTTTGGGACGCCTCTGTTTACAAGAACCTCGTTTACCGTACAAGTTCAATATCACAGAAAGTGAAAAATGGATAAAGAACTTGTGGTACTTACGTACAATGCAGTATCACTCAGCAGTGAAATCTATGTCATCAGGCCCGTAGCAGCACAATGAGTGGATTCAGGTACGATGATTCTAACTGAAATAAGTCACACAGAAAAAGAAACATCATAAGATATCAGTAATACATGGAATGTAAACTTGGCTACACAGGAACTGAATTACAGAACAGAACAGGGTCTCAAATTTAGAAAACCAACTTATGCTTGTTTAAGGGTAAAGGTGAGTTGGGGTGCTGCATAAAACCAGAGATTGAAATGAGCACAGATAAAGTTCCTTAAGCCAAATATGGAATAGACAAGAGCTACTCCTTGCTCAACGAAATGGACTCAACACCGCATATTAAACGCCTAAGAATGTACCTGACTCTTAAGTATCTTAAAACCTATGGATTGCTATGTCTCCGAAAGAGAATCAAGCATGTGTACAGGGACATAAACGCAGCAGTGATAGGATTGGAGAGGTTCGGTGAGCAAATGAAGACCCTTTGAAGTCATATTGCATGGTACCCATTCCACGGGTTTCAACTACCCAGGTTTAAGGTATTCTTCCTTCAGCTAAAACATGCATGTGGAACCTAGAGTATGATCAACCATGTGATCGGGAGACGTGTTCAAATATGTCTCAGTTTTCGTACCCTGGTACTCGGGTGCAACATTCCAGACGCTTTACTAACACTCTCCCGACTTGGAGAGTCAGTCCCTTTAACCTCCTGTTTGGCCCAGTTTGCAATTTCTGCGGAAGATGAACAGGAATAGCGAGAACCAATGAGAGACTAGCTGGAGGTGTCTGGACGGGCAAATTTAACTCTCATTTCCCACCAGGAAGAGGAAATAACCAAAGGCTCAGCGTGCCGTGCCGGAACCAGATTAGGGCCTGAACCCATCCTGCGGTGTTGCGGCCAGCTCACAAGAAAACGAGTTGAAGAAAGGAGCTCAGGGGCACTGTAATTCACAAACCTGCAGAGTTATAAATGACAACTATCGTCCAAAAATATACTGAAGTAAGGCTGCCAAGAGGACTTGAAAGCGGGGCAGAATTGCAGGAAACCGATTTCAGGAGGTAGACTGGAATTGCATTGAAAGCATAGGAAAAGAGGCAGAACGTCCACAATGATGCACTTGGCCAAAAAGGGCGTATGCGTTTTTTCCTGAATATATTCAGGAAAAAACGCATACGCCCTTTTTGGCCAACCAAGCAAGCTTGCAAAGGAAATCTGCACTACAATGAAGTCTCACTTCCCCCCGGTCAAAAGGGCCATCTGAAAAAAGTGTAAAATCCAGAAAGGCAGGACAGGCCATGGAGAACTGGGAGCCTTGTTATGCTGATGGGCGGGATGTAAACTGCCAACAGACACTCGGGAGAAGTGTATGGTGTTTCCTGAAACATCTAAAAAACAAAGCAACAGAGCCTAGGGCACTTCCACTTATGGTCCTATAGCTTAGGGAAATTAAAATCAAAAAGACACAGCCACCCCAATGTTTGGGACGCCTCTGTTTACAAGAACCTCGTTTACCGTACAAGTTCAATATCACAGAAAGTGAAAAATGGATAAAGAACTTGTGGTACTTACGTACAATGCAGTATCACTCAGCAGTGAAATCTATGCCATCAGGCCCGTAGCAGCACAATGAGTGGATTCAGGTACGATGATTCTAACTGAAATAAGTCACACAGAAAAAGAAACATCATAAGATATCAGTAATACACGGAATGTAAACTTGGCTACACAGGAACTGAATTACAGAACAGAACAGGGTCTCAAATTTAGAAAACCAACTTATGCTTGTTTAAGGGTAAAGGTGAGTTGGGGTGCTGCATAAAACCAGAGATTGAAATGAGCACAGATAAAGTTCCTTAAGCCAAATATGGAATAGACAAGAGCTACTCCTTGCTCAACGAAATGGACTCAACACCGCATATTAAACGCCTAAGAATGTACCTGACTCTTAAGTATCTTAAAACCTATGGATTGCTATGTCTCCGAAAGAGAATCAAGCATGTGTACAGGGACATAAACGCAGCAGTGATAGGATTGGAGAGGTTCGGTGAGCAAATGAAGACCCTTTGAAGTCATATTGCATGGTACCCATTCCACGGGTTTCAACTACCCAGGTTTAAGGTATTCTTCCTTCAGCTAAAACATGCATGTGGAACCTAGAGTATGATCAACCATGTGATCGGGAGACGTGTTCAAATATGTCTCAGTTTTCGTACCCTGGTACTCGGGTGCAAAATTCCAGACGCTTTACTAACACTCTCCCGACTTGGAGAGTCAGTCCCTTTAACCTCCTGTTTGGCCCAGTTAGCAATTTCTGCGGAAGATGAACAGGAATAGCGAGAACCAATGAGAGACTAGCTGGAGGTGTCTGGACGGGCAAATTTAACTCTCATTTCCCACCAGGAAGAGGAAATAACCAAAGGCTCAGCGTGCCGTGCCGGAACCAGATTAGGGCCTGAAGCCATCCTGCGGTGTTGCGGCCAGCTCACAAGAAAACGAGTTGAAGAAAGGAGCTCAGGGGCACTGTAATTCACAAACCTGCAGAGTTATAAATGACAGCTATCGTCCAAAAATATACTGAAGTAAGGCTGCCAAGAGGACTTGAAAGCGGGGCAGAATTGCAGGAAACCGATTTCAGGAGGTAGACTGGAATTGCATTGAAAGCATAGGAAAAGAGGCAGAACGTCCACAATGATGCACTTGGCCAAAAAGGGCGTATGCGTTTTTTCCTGAATATATTCAGGAAAAAACGCATACGCCCTTTTTGGCCAACCAAGCAAGCTTGCAAAGGAAATCTGCACTACAATGAAGTCTCACTTCCCCCCGGTCAAAAGGGCCATCTGAAAAAAGTGTAAAATCCAGAAAGGCAGGACAGGCCATGGAGAACTGGGAGCCTTGTTATGCTGATGGGCGGGATGTAAACTGCCAACAGACACTCGGGAGAAGTGTATGGTGTTTCCTGAAACATCTAAAAAACAAAGCAACAGAGCCTAGGGCACTTCCACTTATGGTCCTATAGCTTAGGGAAATTAAAATCAAAAAGACACAGCCACCCCAATGTTTGGGACGCCTCTGTTTACAAGAACCTCGTTTACCGTACAAGTTCAATATCACAGAAAGTGAAAAATGGATAAAGAACTTGTGGTACTTACGTACAATGCAGTATCACTCAGCAGTGAAATCTATGTCATCAGGCCCGTAGCAGCACAATGAGTGGATTCAGGTACGATGATTCTAACTGAAATAAGTCACACAGAAAAAGAAACATCATAAGATATCAGTAATACACGGAATGTCAACTTGGCTACACAGGAACTGAATTACAGAACAGAACAGGGTCTCAAATTTAGAAAACCAACTTATGCTTGTTTAAGGGTAAAGGTGAGTTGGGGTGCTGCATAAAACCAGAGATTGAAATGAGCACAGATAAAGTTCCTTAAGCCAAATATGGAATAGACAAGAGCTACTCCTTGCTCAACGAAATGGACTCAACACCGCATATTAAACGCCTAAGAATGTACCTGACTCTTAAGTATCTTAAAACCTATGGATTGCTATGTCTCCGAAAGAGAATCAAGCATGTGTACAGGGACATAAACGCAGCAGTGATAGGATTGGAGAGGTTCGGTGAGCAAATGAAGACCCTTTGAAGTCATATTGCATGGTACCCATTCCACGGGTTTCAACTACCCAGGTTTAAGGTATTCTTCCTTCAGCTAAAACATGCATGTGGAACCTAGAGTATGATCAACCATGTGATCGGGAGACGTGTTCAAATATGTCTCAGTTTTCGTACCCTGGTACTCGGGTGCAACATTCCAGACGCTTTACTAACACTCTCCCGACTTGGAGAGTCAGTCCCTTTAACCTCCTGTTTGGCCCAGTTTGCAATTTCTGCGGAAGATGAACAGGAATAGCGAGAACCAATGAGAGACTAGCTGGAGGTGTCTGGACGGGCAAATTTAACTCTCATTTCCCACCAGGAAGAGGAAATAACCAAAGGCTCAGCGTGCCGTGCCGGAACCAGATTAGGGCCTGAAGCCATCCTGCGGTGTTGCGGCCAGCTCACAAGAAAACGAGTTGAAGAAAGGAGCTCAGGGGCACTGTAATTCACAAACCTGCAGAGTTATAAATGACAACTATCGTCCAAAAATATACTGAAGTAAGGCTGCCAAGAGGACTTGAAAGCGGGGCAGAATTGCAGGAAACCGATTTCAGGAGGTAGACTGGAATTGCATTGAAAGCATAGGAAAAGAGGCAGAACGTCCACAATGATGCACTTGGCCAAAAAGGGCGTATGCGTTTTTTCCTGAATATATTCAGGAAAGAACGCATACGCCCTTTTTGGCCAACCAAGCAAGCTTGCAAAGGAAATCTGCACTACAATGAAGTCTCACTTCCCCCCGGTCAAAAGGGCCATCTGAAAAAAGGGTAAAATCCAGAAAGGCAGGACAGGCCATGGAGAACTGGGAGCCTTGTTATGCTGATGGGCGGGATGTAAACTGCCAACAGACACTCGGGAGAAGTGTATGGTGTTTCCTGAAACATCTAAAAAACAAAGCAACAGAGCCTAGGCCACTTCCACTTATGGTCCTATAGCTTAGGGAAATTAAAATCAAAAAGACACAGCCACCCCAAAGTTTGGGACGCCTCTGTTTACAAGAACCTCGTTTACCGTACAAGTTCAATATCACAGAAAGTGAAAAATGGATAAAGAACTTGTGGTACTTACGTACAATGCAGTATCACTCAGCAGTGAAATCTATGTCATCAGGCCCGTAGCAGCACAATGAGTGGATTCAGGTACGATGATTCTAACTGAAATAAGTCACACAGAAAAAGAAACATCATAAGATATCAGTAATACACGAAATGTAAACTTGGCTACACAGGAACTGAATTACAGAACAGAACAGGGTCTCAAATTTAGAAAACCAACTTATGCTTGCTTAAGGGGAAAGGTGAGTTGGGGTGCTGCATAAAACCAGAGATTGAAATGAGCACAGATAAAGTTCCTTAAGCCAAATATGGAATAGACAAGAGCTACTCCTTGCTCAAGGAAATGGACTCAACACCGCATATTAAACGCCTAAGAATGTACCTGACTCTTAAGTATCTTAAAACCTATGGATTGCTATGTCTCCGAAAGAGAATCAAGCATGTGTACAGGGACATAAACGCAGCAGTGATAGGATTGGAGAGGTTCGGTGAGCAAATGAAGACCCTTTGAAGTCATATTGCATGGTACCCATTCCACGGGTTTCAACTACCCAGGTTTAAGGTATTCTTCCTTCAGCTAAAACATGCATGTGGAACCTAGAGTATGATCAACCATGTGATCGGGAGACGTGTTCAAATATGTCTCAGTTTTCGTACCCTGGTACTCGGGTGCAACATTCCAGACGCTTTACTAACACTCTCCCGACTTGGAGAGTCAGTCCCTTTAACCTCCTGTTTGGCCCAGTTTGCAATTTCTGTGGAAGATGAACAGGAATAGCGAGAACCAATGAGAGACTAGCTGGAGGTGTCTGGACGGGCAAATTTAACTCTCATTTCCCACCAGGAAGAGGAAATAACCAAAGGCTCAGCGTGCCGTGCCGGAACCAGATTAGGGCCTGAAGCCATCCTGCGGTGTTGCGGCCAGCTCACAAGAAAACGAGTTGAAGAAAGGAGCTCAGGGGCACTGTAATTCACAAACCTGCAGAGTTATAAATGACAGCTATCGTCCAAAAATATACTGAAGTAAGGCTGCCAAGAGGACTTGAAAGCGGGGCAGAATTGCAGGAAACCGATTTCAGGAGGTAGACTGGAATTGCATTGAAAGCATAGGAAAAGAGGCAGAACGTCCACAATGATGCACTTGGCCAAAAAGGGCGTATGCGTTTTTTCCTGAATATATTCAGGAAAGAACGCATACGCCCTTTTTGGCCAACCAAGCAAGCTTGCAAAGGAAATCTGCACTACAATGAAGTCTCACTTCCCCCCGGTCAAAAGGGCCATCTGAAAAAAGTGTAAAATCCAGAAAGGCAGGACAGGCCATGGAGAACTGGGAGCCTTGTTATGCTGATGGGCGGGATGTAAACTGCCAACAGACACTCGGGAGAAGTGTATGGTGTTTCCTGAAACATCTAAAAAACAAAGCAACAGAGCCTAGGGCACTTCCACTTATGGTCCTATAGCTTAGGGAAATTAAAATCAAAAAGACACAGCCACCCCAATGTTTGGGACGCCTCTGTTTACAAGAACCTCGTTTACCGTACAAGTTCAATATCACAGAAAGTGAAAAATGGATAAAGAACTTGTGGTACTTACGTACAATGCAGTATCACTCAGCAGTGAAATCTATGTCATCAGGCCCGTAGCAGCACAATGAGTGGATTCAGGTACGATGATTCTAACCGAAATAAGTCACACAGAAAAAGAAACATCATAAGATATCAGTAATACACGGAATGTAAACTTGGCTACACAGGAACTGAATTACAGAACAGAACAGGGTCTCAAATTTAGAAAACCAACTTATGCTTGTTTAAGGGTAAAGGTGAGTTGGGGTGCTGCATAAAACCAGAGATTGAAATGAGCACAGATAAAGTTCCTTAAGCCAAATATGGAATAGACAAGAGCTACTCCTTGCTCAACGAAATGGACTCAACACCGCATATTAAACGCCTAAGAATGTACCTGACTCTTAAGTATCTTAAAACCTATGGATTGCTATGTCTCCGAAAGAGAATCAAGCATGTGTACAGGGACATAAACGCAGCAGTGATAGGATTGGAGAGGTTCGGTGAGCAAATGAAGACCCTTTGAAGTCATATTGCATGGTACCCATTCCACGGGTTTCAACTACCCAGGTTTAAGGTATTCTTCCTTCAGCTAAAACATGCATGTGGAACCTAGAGTATGATCAACCATGTGATCGGGAGACGTGTTCAAATATGTCTCAGTTTTCGTACCCTGGTACTCGGGTGCAACATTCCAGACGCTTTACTAACACTCTCCCGACTTGGAGAGTCAGTCCCTTTAACCTCCTGTTTGGCCCAGTTTGCAATTTCTGCGGAAGATGAACAGGAATAGCGAGAACCAATGAGAGACTAGCTGGAGGTGTCTGGACGGGCAAATTTAACTCTCATTTCCCACCAGGAAGAGGAAATAACCAAAGGCTCAGCGTGCCGTGCCGGAACCAGATTAGGGCCTGAAGCCATCCTGCGGTGTTGCGGCCAGCTCACAAGAAAACGAGTTGAAGAAAGGAGCTCAGGGGCACTGTAATTCACAAACCTGCAGAGTTATAAATGACAACTATCGTCCAAAAATATACTGAAGTAAGGCTGCCAAGAGGACTTGAAAGCGGGGCAGAATTGCAGGAAACCGATTTCAGGAGGTAGACTGGAATTGCATTGAAAGCATAGGAAAAGAGGCAGAACGTCCACAATGATGCACTTGGCCAAAAAGGGCGTATGCGTTTTTTCCTGAATATATTCAGGAAAAAACGCATACGCCCTTTTTGGCCAACCAAGCAAGCTTGCAAAGGAAATCTGCACTACAATGAAGTCTCACTTCCCCCCGGTCAAAAGGGCCATCTGAAAAAAGTGTAAAATCCAGAAAGGCAGGACAGGCCATGGAGAACTGGGAGCCTTGTTATGCTGATGGGCGGGATGTAAACTGCCAACAGACACTCGGGAGAAGTGTATGGTGTTTCCTGAAACATCTAAAAAACAAAGCAACAGAGCCTAGGGCACTTCCACTTATGGTCCTATAGCTTAGGGAAATTAAAATCAAAAAGACACAGCCACCCCAATGTTTGGGACGCCTCTGTTTACAAGAACCTCGTTTACCGTACAAGTTCAATATCACAGAAAGTGAAAAATGGATAAAGAACTTGTGGTACTTACGTACAATGCAGTATCACTCAGCAGTGAAATCTATGTCATCAGGCCCGTAGCAGCACAATGAGTGGATTCAGGTACGATGATTCTAACTGAAATAAGTCACACAGAAAAAGAAACATCATAAGATATCAGTAATACACGGAATGTAAACTTGGCTACACAGGAACTGAATTACAGAACAGAACAGGGTCTCAAATTTAGAAAACCAACTTATGCTTGTTTAAGGGTAAAGGTGAGTTGGGGTGCTGCATAAAACCAGAGATTGAAATGAGCACAGATAAAGTTCCTTAAGCCAAATATGGAATAGACAAGAGCTACTCCTTGCTCAACGAAATGGACTCAACACCGCATATTAAACGCCTAAGAATGTACCTGACTCTTAAGTATCTTAAAACCTATGGATTGCTATGTCTCCGAAAGAGAATCAAGCATGTGTACAGGGACATAAACGCAGCAGTGATAGGATTGGAGAGGTTCGGTGAGCAAATGAAGACCCTTTGAAGTCATATTGCATGGTACCCATTCCACGGGTTTCAACTACCCAGGTTTAAGGTATTCTTCCTTCAGCTAAAACATGCATGTGGAACGTAGAGTATGATCAACCATGTGATCGGGAGACGTGTTCAAATATGTCTCAGTTTTCGTACCCTGGTACTCGGGTGCAACATTCCAGACGCTTTACTAACACTCTCCCGACTTGGAGAGTCAGTCCCTTTAACCTCCTGTTTGGCCCAGTTTGCAATTTCTGCGGAAGATGAACAGGAATAGCGAGAACCAATGAGAGACTAGCTGGAGGTGTCTGGACGGGCAAATTTAACTCTCATTTCCCACCAGGAAGAGGAAATAACCAAAGGCTCAGCGTGCCGTGCCGGAACCAGATTAGGGCCTGAAGCCATCCTGCGGTGTTGCGGCCAGCTCACAAGAAAACGAGTTGAAGAAAGGAGCTCAGGGGCACTGTAATTCACAAACCTGCAGAGTTATAAATGACAACTATCGTCCAAAAATATACTGAAGTAAGGCTGCCAAGAGGACTTGAAAGCGGGGCAGAATTGCAGGAAACCGATTTCAGGAGGTAGACTGGAATTGCATTGAAAGCATAGGAAAAGAGGCAGAACGTCCACAATGATGCACTTGGCCAAAAAGGGCGTATGCGTTTTTTCCTGAATATATTCAGGAAAAAACGCATACGCCCTTTTTGGCCAACGAAGCAAGCTTGCAAAGGAAATCTGCACTACAATGAAGTCTCACTTCCCCCCGGTCAAAAGGGCCATCTGAAAAAAGTGTAAAATCCAGAAAGGCAGGACAGGCCATGGAGAACTGGGAGCCTTGTTATGCTGATGGGCGGGATGTAAACTGCCAACAGACACTCGGGAGAAGTGTATGGTGTTTCCTGAAACATCTAAAAAACAAAGCAACAGAGCCTAGGGCACTTCCACTTATGGTCCTATAGCTTAGGGAAATTAAAATCAAAAAGACACAGCCACCCCAATGTTTGGGACGCCTCTGTTTACAAGAACCTCGTTTACCGTACAAGTTCAATATCACAGAAAGTGAAAAATGGATAAAGAACTTGTGGTACTTACGTACAATGCAGTATCACTCAGCAGTGAAATCTATGTCATCAGGCCCGTAGCAGCACAATGAGTGGATTCAGGTACGATGATTCTAACTGAAATAAGTCACACAGAAAAAGAAACATCATAAGATATCAGTAATACACGGAATGTAAACTTGGCTACACAGGAACTGAATTACAGAACAGAACAGGGTCTCAAATTTAGAAAACCAACTTATGCTTGTTTAAGGGTAAAGGTGAGTTGGGGTGCTGCATAAAACCAGAGATTGAAATGAGCACAGATAAAGTTCCTTAAGCCAAATATGGAATAGACAAGAGCTACTCCTTGCTCAACGAAATGGACTCAACACCGCATATTAAACGCCTAAGAATGTACCTGACTCTTAAGTATCTTAAAACCTATGGATTGCTATGTCTCCGAAAGAGAATCAAGCATGTGTACAGGGACATAAACGCAGCAGTGATAGGATTGGAGAGGTTCGGTGAGCAAATGAAGACCCTTTGAAGTCATATTGCATGGTACCCATTCCACGGGTTTCAACTACCCAGGTTTAAGGTATTCTTCCTTCAGCTAAAACATGCATGTGGAACCTAGAGTATGATCAACCATGTGATCGGGAGACGTGTTCAAATATGTCTCAGTTTTCGTACCCTGGTACTCGGGTGCAACATTCCAGACGCTTTACTAACACTCTCCCGACTTGGAGAGTCAGTCCCTTTAACCTCCTGTTTGGCCCAGTTTGCAATTTCTGCGGAAGATGAACAGGAATAGCGAGAACCAATGAGAGACTAGCTGGAGGTGTCTGGACGGGCAAATTTAACTCTCATTTCCCACCAGGAAGAGGAAATAACCAAAGGCTCAGCGTGCCGTGCCGGAACCAGATTAGGGCCTGAAGCCATCCTGCGGTGTTGCGGCCAGCTCACAAGAAAACGAGTTGAAGAAAGGAGCTCAGGGGCACTGTAATTCACAAACCTGCAGAGTTATAAATGACAACTATCGTCCAAAAATATACTGAAGTAAGGCTGCCAAGAGGACTTGAAAGCGGGGCAGAATTGCAGGAAACCGATTTCAGGAGGTAGACTGGAATTGCATTGAAAGCATAGGAAAAGAGGCAGAACGTCCACAATGATGCACTTGGCCAAAAAGGGCGTATGCGTTTTTTCCTGAATATATTCAGGAAAGAACGCATACGCCCTTTTTGGCCAACCAAGCAAGCTTGCAAAGGAAATCTGCACTACAATGAAGTCTCACTTCCCCCCGGTCAAAAGGGCCATCTGAAAAAAGTGTAAAATCCAGAAAGGCAGGACAGGCCATGGAGAACTGGGAGCCTTGTTATGCTGATGGGCGGGATGTAAACTGCCAACAGACACTCGGGAGAAGTGTATGGTGTTTCCTGAAACATCTAAAAAACAAAGCAACAGAGCCTAGGGCACTTCCACTTATGGTCCTATAGCTTAGGGAAATTAAAATCAAAAAGACACAGCCACCCCAATGTTTGGGACGCCTCTGTTTACAAGAACCTCGTTTACCGTACAAGTTCAATATCACAGAAAGTGAAAAATGGATAAAGAACTTGTGGTACTTACGTACAATGCAGTATCACTCAGCAGTGAAATCTATGCCATCAGGCCCGTAGCAGCACAATGAGTGGATTCAGGTACGATGATTCTAACTGAAATAAGTCACACAGAAAAAGAAACATCATAAGATATCAGTAATACACGGAATGTAAACTTGGCTACACAGGAACTGAATTACAGAACAGAACAGGGTCTCAAATTTAGAAAACCAACTTATGCTTGTTTAAGGGTAAAGGTGAGTTGGGGTGCTGCATAAAACCAGAGATTGAAATGAGCACAGATAAAGTTCCTTAAGCCAAATATGGAATAGACAAGAGCTACTCCTTGCTCAACGAAATGGACTCAACACCGCATATTAAACGCCTAAGAATGTACCTGACTCTTAAGTATCTTAAAACCTATGGATTGCTATGTCTCCGAAAGAGAATCAAGCATGTGTACAGGGACATAAACGCAGCAGTGATAGGATTGGAGAGGTTCGGTGAGCAAATGAAGACCCTTTGAAGTCATATTGCATGGTACCCATTCCACGGGTTTCAACTACCCAGGTTTAAGGTATTCTTCCTTCAGCTAAAACATGCATGTGGAACCTAGAGTATGATCAACCATGTGATCGGGAGACGTGTTCAAATATGTCTCAGTTTTCGTACCCTGGTACTCGGGTGCAACATTCCAGACGCTTTACTAACACTCTCCCGACTTGGAGAGTCAGTCCCTTTAACCTCCTGTTTGGCCCAGTTAGCAATTTCTGCGGAAGATGAACAGGAATAGCGAGAACCAATGAGAGACTAGCTGGAGGTGTCTGGACGGGCAAATTTAACTCTCATTTCCCACCAGGAAGAGGAAATAACCAAAGGCTCAGCGTGCCGTGCCGGAACCAGATTAGGGCCTGAAGCCATCCTGCGGTGTTGCGGCCAGCTCACAAGAAAACGAGTTGAAGAAAGGAGCTCAGGGGCACTGTAATTCACAAACCTGCAGAGTTATAAATGACAGCTATCGTCCAAAAATATACTGAAGTAAGGCTGCCAAGAGGACTTGAAAGCGGGGCAGAATTGCAGGAAACCGATTTCAGGAGGTAGACTGGAATTGCATTGAAAGCATAGGAAAAGAGGCAGAACGTCCACAATGATGCACTTGGCCAAAAAGGGCGTATGCGTTTTTTCCTGAATATATTCAGGAAAAAACGCATACGCCCTTTTTGGCCAACCAAGCAAGCTTGCAAAGGAAATCTGCACTACAATGAAGTCTCACTTCCCCCCGGTCAAAAGGGCCATCTGAAAAAAGTGTAAAATCCAGAAAGGCAGGACAGGCCATGGAGAACTGGGAGCCTTGTTATGCTGATGGGCGGGATGTAAACTGCCAACAGACACTCGGGAGAAGTGTATGGTGTTTCCTGAAACATCTAAAAAACAAAGCAACAGAGCCTAGGGCACTTCCACTTATGGTCCTATAGCTTAGGGAAATTAAAATCAAAAAGACACAGCCACCCCAATGTTTGGGACGCCTCTGTTTACAAGAACCTCGTTTACCGTACAAGTTCAATATCACAGAAAGTGAAAAATGGATAAAGAACTTGTGGTACTTACGTACAATGCAGTATCACTCAGCAGTGAAATCTATGCCATCAGGCCCGTAGCAGCACAATGAGTGGATTCAGGTACGATGATTCTAACTGAAATAAGTCACACAGAAAAAGAAACATCATAAGATATCAGTAATACACGGAATGTAAACTTGGCTACACAGGAACTGAATTACAGAACAGAACAGGGTCTCAAATTTAGAAAACCAACTTATGCTTGTTTAAGGGTAAAGGTGAGTTGGGGTGCTGCATAAAACCAGAGATTGAAATGAGCACAGATAAAGTTCCTTAAGCCAAATATGGAATAGACAAGAGCTACTCCTTGCTCAACGAAATGGACTCAACACCGCATATTAAACGCCTAAGAATGTACCTGACTCTTAAGTATCTTAAAACCTATGGATTGCTATGTCTCCGAAAGAGAATCAAGCATGTGTACAGGGACATAAACGCAGCAGTGATAGGATTGGAGAGGTTCGGTGAGCAAATGAAGACCCTTTGAAGTCATATTGCATGGTACCCATTCCACGGGTTTCAACTACCCAGGTTTAAGGTATTCTTCCTTCAGCTAAAACATGCATGTGGAACCTAGAGTATGATCAACCATGTGATCGGGAGACGTGTTCAAATATGTCTCAGTTTTCGTACCCTGGTACTCGGGTGCAACATTCCAGACGCTTTACTAACACTCTCCCGACTTGGAGAGTCAGTCCCTTTAACCTCCTGTTTGGCCCAGTTTGCAATTTCTGCGGAAGATGAACAGGAATAGCGAGAACCAATGAGAGACTAGCTGGAGGTGTCTGGACGGGCAAATTTAACTCTCATTTCCCACCAGGAAGAGGAAATAACCAAAGGCTCAGCGTGCCGTGCCGGAACCAGATTAGGGCCTGAAGCCATCCTGCGGTGTTGCGGCCAGCTCACAAGAAAACGAGTTGAAGAAAGGAGCTCAGGGGCACTGTAATTCACAAACCTGCAGAGTTATAAATGACAGCTATCGTCCAAAAATATACTGAAGTAAGGCTGCCAAGAGGACTTGAAAGCGGGGCAGAATTGCAGGAAACCGATTTCAGGAGGTAGACTGGAATTGCATTGAAAGCATAGGAAAAGAGGCAGAACGTCCACAATGATGCACTTGGCCAAAAAGGGCGTATGCGTTTTTTCCTGAATATATTCAGGAAAAAACGCATACGCCCTTTTTGGCCAACCAAGCAAGCTTGCAAAGGAAATCTGCACTACAATGAAGTCTCACTTCCCCCCGGTCAAAAGGGCCATCTGAAAAAAGTGTAAAATCCAGAAAGGCAGGACAGGCCATGGAGAACTGGGAGCCTTGTTATGCTGATGGGCGGGATGTAAACTGCCAACAGACACTCGGGAGAAGTGTATGGTGTTTCCTGAAACATCTAAAAAACAAAGCAACAGAGCCTAGGGCACTTCCACTTATGGTCCTATAGCTTAGGGAAATTAAAATCAAAAAGACACAGCCACCCCAATGTTTGGGACGCCTCTGTTTACAAGAACCTCGTTTACCGTACAAGTTCAATATCACAGAAAGTGAAAAATGGATAAAGAACTTGTGGTACTTACGTACAATGCAGTATCGCTCAGCAGTGAAATCTATGTCATCAGGCCCGTAGCAGCACAATGAGTGGATTCAGGTACGATGATTCTAACTGAAATAAGTCACACAGAAAAAGAAACATCATAAGATATCAGTAATACACGGAATGTAAACTTGGCTACACAGGAACTGAATTACAGAACAGAACAGGGTCTCAAATTTAGAAAACCAACTTATGCTTGTTTAAGGGTAAAGGTGAGTTGGGGTGCTGCATAAAACCAGAGATTGAAATGAGCACAGATAAAGTTCCTTAAGCCAAATATGGAATAGACAAGAGCTACTCCTTGCTCAACGAAATGGACTCAACACCGCATATTAAACGCCTAAGAATGTACCTGACTCTTAAGTATCTTAAAACCTATGGATTGCTATGTCTCCGAAAGAGAATCAAGCATGTGTACAGGGACATAAACGCAGCAGTGATAGGATTGGAGAGGTTCGGTGAGCAAATGAAGACCCTTTGAAGTCATATTGCATGGTACCCATTCCACGGGTTTCAACTACCCAGGTTTAAGGTATTCTTCCTTCAGCTAAAACATGCATGTGGAACCTAGAGTATGATCAACCATGTGATCGGGAGACGTGTTCAAATATGTCTCAGTTTTCGTACCCTGGTACTCGGGTGCAACATTCCAGACGCTTTACTAACACTCTCCCGACTTGGAGAGTCAGTCCCTTTAACCTCCTGTTTGGCCCAGTTTGCAATTTCTGCGGAAGATGAACAGGAATAGCGAGAACCAATGAGAGACTAGCTGGAGGTGTCTGGACGGGCAAATTTAACTCTCATTTCCCACCAGGAAGAGGAAATAACCAAAGGCTCAGCGTGCCGTGCCGGAACCAGATTAGGGCCTGAAGCCATCCTGCGGTGTTGCGGCCAGCTCACAAGAAAACGAGTTGAAGAAAGGAGCTCAGGGGCACTGTAATTCACAAACCTGCAGAGTTATAAATGACAGCTATCGTCCAAAAATATACTGAAGTAAGGCTGCCAAGAGGACTTGAAAGCGGGGCAGAATTGCAGGAAACCGATTTCAGGAGGTAGACTGGAATTGCATTGAAAGCATAGGAAAAGAGGCAGAACGTCCACAATGATGCACTTGGCCAAAAAGGGCGTATGCGTTTTTTCCTGAATATATTCAGGAAAAAACGCATACGCCCTTTTTGGCCAACCAAGCAAGCTTGCAAAGGAAATCTGCACTACAATGAAGTCTCACTTCCCCCCGGTCAAAAGGGCCATCTGAAAAAAGTGTAAAATCCAGAAAGGCAGGACAGGCCATGGAGAACTGGGAGCCTTGTTATGCTGATGGGCGGGATGTAAACTGCCAACAGACACTCGGGAGAAGTGTATGGTGTTTCCTGAAACATCTAAAAAACAAAGCAACAGAGCCTAGGGCACTTCCACTTATGGTCCTATAGCTTAGGGAAATTAAAATCAAAAAGACACAGCCACCCCAATGTTTGGGACGCCTCTGTTTACAAGAACCTCGTTTACCGTACAAGTTCAATATCACAGAAAGTGAAAAATGGATAAAGAACTTGTGGTACTTACGTACAATGCAGTATCGCTCAGCAGTGAAATCTATGTCATCAGGCCCGTAGCAGCACAATGAGTGGATTCAGGTACGATGATTCTAACTGAAATAAGTCACACAGAAAAAGAAACATCATAAGATATCAGTAATACACGGAATGTAAACTTGGCTACACAGGAACTGAATTACAGAACAGAACAGGGTCTCAAATTTAGAAAACCAACTTATGCTTGTTTAAGGGTAAAGGTGAGTTGGGGTGCTGCATAAAACCAGAGATTGAAATGAGCACAGATAAAGTTCCTTAAGCCAAATATGGAATAGACAAGAGCTACTCCTTGCTCAACGAAATGGACTCAACACCGCATATTAAACGCCTAAGAATGTACCTGACTCTTAAGTATCTTAAAACCTATGGATTGCTATGTCTCCGAAAGAGAATCAAGCATGTGTACAGGGACATAAACGCAGCAGTGATAGGATTGGAGAGGTTCGGTGAGCAAATGAAGACCCTTTGAAGTCATATTGCATGGTACCCATTCC
Source organism: Globicephala melas (assembly GCF_963455315.2). Taxonomy (NCBI): domain Eukaryota; kingdom Metazoa; phylum Chordata; class Mammalia; order Artiodactyla; family Delphinidae; genus Globicephala; species Globicephala melas. The sequence goes on along the minus strand of NW_027207578.1, from coordinate 86,190 downwards.
ACGGGTTTCAACTACCCAGGTTTAAGGTATTCTTCCTTCAGCTAAAACATGCATGTGGAACCTAGAGTATGATCAACCATGTGATCGGGAGACGTCTTCAAATATGTCTCAGTTTTCGTACCCTGGTACTCGGGTGCAACATTCCAGACGCTTTACTAACACTCTCCCGACTTGGAGAGTCAGTCCCTTTAACCTCCTGTTTGGCCCAGTTTGCAATTTCTGCGGAAGATGAACAGGAATAGCGAGAACCAATGAGAGACTAGCTGGAGGTGTCTGGACGGGCAAATTTAACTCTCATTTCCCACCAGGAAGAGGAAATAAGCAAAGGCTCAGCGTGCCGTGCCGGAACCAGATTAGGGCCTGAAGCCATCCTGCGGTGTTGCGGCCAGCTCACAAGAAAACGAGTTGAAGAAAGGAGCTCAGGGGCACTGTAATTTACAAACCTGCAGAGTTATAAATGACAGCTATCGTCCAAAAATATACTGAAGTAAGGCTGCCAAGAGGACTTGAAAGCGGGGCAGAATTGCAGGAAACCGATTTCAGGAGGTAGACTGGAATTGCATTGAAAGCATAGGAAAAGAGGTAGAACGTCCACAATGATGCACTTGGCCAAAAAGGGCGTATGCGTTTTTTCCTGAATATATTCAGGAAAGAACGCATACGCCCTTTTTGGCCAACCAAGCAAGCTTGCAAAGGAAATCTGCACTACAATGAAGTCTCACTTCCCCCCGGTCAAAAGGGCCATCTGAAAAAAGTGTAAAATCCAGAAAGGCAGGACAGGCCATGGAGAACTGGGAGCCTTGTTATGCTGATGGGTGGGATGTAAACTGCCAACAGACACTCGGGAGAAGTGTATGGTGTTTCCTGAAACATCTAAAAAACAAAGCAACAGAGCCTAGGCCACTTCCACTTATGGTCCTATAGCTTAGGGAAATTAAAATCAAAAAGACACAGCCACCCCAAAGTTTGGGACGCCTCTGTTTACAAGAACCTCGTTTACCGTACAAGTTCAATATCACAGAAAGTGAAAAATGGATAAAGAACTTGTGGTACTTACGTACAATGCAGTATCACTCAGCAGTGAAATCTATGTCATCAGGCCCGTAGCAGCACAATGAGTGGATTCAGGTACGATGATTCTAACTGAAATAAGTCACACAGAAAAAGAAACATCATAAGATATCAGTAATACACGGAATGTAAACTTGGCTACACAGGAACTGAATTACAGAACAGAACAGGGTCTCAAATTTAGAAAACCAACTTATGCTTGCTTAAGGGGAAAGGTGAGTTGGGGTGCTGCATAAAACCAGAGATTGAAATGAGCACAGATAAAGTTCCTTAAGCCAAATATGGAATAGACAAGAGCTACTCCTTGCTCAACGAAATGGACTCAACACCGCATATTAAACGCCTAAGAATGTACCTGACTCTTAAGTATCTTAAAACGTATGGATTGCTATGTCTCCGAAAGAGAATCAAGCATGTGTACAGGGACATAAACGCAGCAGTGATAGGATTGGAGAGGTTCGGTGAGCAAATGAAGACCCTTTGAAGTCATATTGCATGGTACCCATTCCACGGGTTTCAACTACCCAGGTTTAAGGTATTCTTCCTTCAGCTAAAACATGCATGTGGAACCTAGAGTATGATCAACCATGTGATCGGGAGACGTGTTCAAATATGTCTCAGTTTTCGTACCCTGGTACTCGGGTGCAACATTCCAGACGCTTTACTAACACTCTCCCGACTTGGAGAGTCAGTCCCTTTAACCTCCTGTTTGGCCCAGTTTGCAATTTCTGTGGAAGATGAACAGGAATAGCGAGAACCAATGAGAGACTAGCTGGAGGTGTCTGGACGGGCAAATTTAACTCTCATTTCCCACCAGGAAGAGGAAATAACCAAAGGCTCAGCGTGCCGTGCCGGAACCAGATTAGGGCCTGAAGCCATCCTGCGGTGTTGCGGCCAGCTCACAAGAAAACGAGTTGAAGAAAGGAGCTCAGGGGCACTGTAATTCACAAACCTGCAGAGTTATAAATGACAGCTATCGTCCAAAAATATACTGAAGTAAGGCTGCCAAGAGGACTTGAAAGCGGGGCAGAATTGCAGGAAACCGATTTCAGGAGGTAGACTGGAATTGCATTGAAAGCATAGGAAAAGAGGCAGAACGTCCACAATGATGCACTTGGCCAAAAAGGGCGTATGCGTTTTTTCCTGAATATATTCAGGAAAGAACGCATATGCCCTTTTTGGCCAACCAAGCAAGCTTGCAAAGGAAATCTGCACTACAATGAAGTCTCACTTCCCCCCGGTCAAAAGGGCCATCTGAAAAAAGTGTAAAATCCAGAAAGGCAGGACAGGCCATGGAGAACTGGGAGCCTTGTTATGCTGATGGGCGGGATGTAAACTGCCAACAGACACTCAGGAGAAGTGTATGGTGTTTCCTGAAACATCTAAAAAACAAAGCAACAGAGCCTAGGGCACTTCCACTTATGGTCCTATAGCTTAGGGAAATTAAAATCAAAAAGACACAGCCACCCCAATGTTTGGGACGCCTCTGTTTACAAGAACCTCGTTTACCGTACAAGTTCAATATCACAGAAAGTGAAAAATGGATAAAGAACTTGTGGTACTTACGTACAATGCAGTATCACTCAGCAGTGAAATCTATGTCATCAGGCCCGTAGCAGCACAATGAGTGGATTCAGGTACGATGATTCTAACTGAAATAAGTCACCCAGAGAAAGAAACATCATAAGATATCAGTAATACACGGAATGTAAACTTGGCTACACAGGAACTGAATTACAGAACAGAACAGGGTCTCAAATTTAGAAAACCAACTTATGCTTGTTTAAGGGTAAAGGTGAGTTGGGGTGCTGCATAAAACCAGAGATTGAAATGATCACAGATAAAGTTCCTTAAGCCAAATATGGAATAGACAAGAGCTACTCCTTGCTCAACGAAATGGACTCAACACCGCATATTAAACGCCTAAGAATGTACCTGACTCTTAAGTATCTTAAAACCTATGGATTGCTATGTCTCCGAAAGAGAATCAAGCATGTGTACAGGGACATAAACGCAGCAGTGATAGGATTGGAGAGGTTCGGTGAGCAAATGAAGACCCTTTGAAGTCATATTGCATGGTACCCATTCCACGGGTTTCAACTACCCAGGTTTAAGGTATTCTTCCTTCAGCTAAAACATGCATGTGGAACCTAGAGTATGATCAACCATGTGATCGGGAGACGTGTTCAAATATGTCTCAGTTTTCGTACCCTGGTACTCGGCTGCAACATTCCAGACGCTTTACTAACACTCTCCCGACTTGGAGAGTCAGTCCCTTTAACCTCCTGTTTGGCCCAGTTTGCAATTTCTGCGGAAGATGAACAGGAATAGCGAGAACCAATGAGAGACTAGCTGGAGGTGTCTGGACGGGCAAATTTAACTCTCATTTCCCACCAGGAAGAGGAAATAACCAAAGGCTCAGCGTGCCGTGCCGGAACCAGATTAGGGCCTGAAGCCATCCTGCGGTGTTGCGGCCAGCTCACAAGAAAGCGAGTTGAAGAAAGGAGCTCAGGGGCACTGTAATTCACAAACCTGCAGAGTTATAAATGACAGCTATCGTCCAAAAATATACTGAAGTAAGGCTGCCAAGAGGACTTGAAAGCGGGGCAGAATTGCAGGAAACCGATTTCAGGAGGTAGACTGGAATTGCATTGAAAGCATAGGAAAAGAGGCAGAACGTCCACAATGATGCACTTGGCCAAAAAGGGCGTATGCGTTTTTTCCTGAATATATTCAGGAAAGAACGCATACGCCCTTTTTGGCCAACCAAGCAAGCTTGCAAAGGAAATCTGCACTACAATGAAGTCTCACTTCCCCCCGGTCAAAAGGGCCATCTGAAAAAAGTGTAAAATCCAGAAAGGCAGGACAGGCCATGGAGAACTGGGAGCCTTGTTATGCTGATGGGCGGGATGTAAACTGCCAACAGACACTCGGGAGAAGTGTATGGTGTTTCCTGAAACATCTAAAAAACAAAGCAACAGAGCCTAGGCCACTTCCACTTATGGTCCTATAGCTTAGGGAAATTAAAATCAAAAAGACACAGCCACCCCAAAGTTTGGGACGCCTCTGTTTACAAGAACCTCGTTTACCGTACAAGTTCAATATCACAGAAAGTGAAAAATGGATAAAGAACTTGTGGTACTTACGTACAATGCAGTATCACTCAGCAGTGAAATCTATGTCATCAGGCCCGTAGCAGCACAATGAGTGGATTCAGGTACGATGATTCTAACTGAAATAAGTCACACAGAAAAAGAAACATCATAAGATATCAGTAATACACGGAATGTAAACTTGGCTACACAGGAACTGAATTACAGAACAGAACAGGGTCTCAAATTTAGAAAACCAACTTATGCTTGTTTAAGGGTAAAGGTGAGTTGGGGTGCTGCATAAAACCAGAGATTGAAATGAGCACAGATAAAGTTCCTTAAGCCAAATATGGAATAGACAAGAGCTACTCCTTGCTCAACGAAATGGACTCAACACCGCATATTAAACGCCTAAGAATGTACCTGACTCTTAAGTATCTTAAAACCTATGGATTGCTATGTCTCCGAAAGAGAATCAAGCATGTGTACAGGGACATAAACGCAGCAGTGATAGGATTGGAGAGGTTCGGTGAGCAAATGAAGACCCTTTGAAGTCATATTGCATGGTACCCATTCCACGGGTTTCAACTACCCAGGTTTAAGGTATTCTTCCTTCAGCTAAAACATGCATGTGGAACCTAGAGTATGATCAACCATGTGATCGGGAGACGTGTTCAAATATGTCTCAGTTTTCGTACCCTGGTACTCAGGTGCAACATTCCAGACGCTTTACTAACACTCTCCCGACTTGGAGAGTCAGTCCCTTTAACCTCCTGTTTGGCCCAGTTTGCAATTTCTGCGGAAGATGAACAGGAATAGCGAGAACCAATGAGGGACTAGCTGGAGGTGTCTGGACGGGCAAATTTAACTCTCATTTCCCACCAGGAAGAGGAAATAACCAAAGGCTCAGCGTGCCGTGCCGGAACCAGATTAGGGCCTGAAGCCATCCTGCGGTGTTGCGGCCAGCTCACAAGAAAACGAGTTGAAGAAAGGAGCTCAGGGGCACTGTAATTCACAAACCTGCAGAGTTATAAATGACAACTATCGTCCAAAAATATACTGAAGTAAGGCTGCCAAGAGGACTTGAAAGCGGGGCAGAATTGCAGGAAACCGATTTCAGGAGGTAGACTGGAATTGCATTGAAAGCATAGGAAAAGAGGCAGAACGTCCACAATGATGCACTTGGCCAAAAAGGGCGTATGCGTTTTTTCCTGAATATATTCAGGAAAGAACGCATACGCCCTTTTTGGCCAACCAAGCAAGCTTGCAAAGGAAATCTGCACTACAATGAAGTCTCACTTCCCCCCGGTCAAAAGGGCCATCTGAAAAAAGTGTAAAATCCAGAAAGGCAGGACAGGCCATGGAGAACTGGGAGCCTTGTTATGCTGATGGGCGGGATGTAAACTGCCAACAGACACTCGGGAGAAGTGTATGGTGTTTCCTGAAACATCTAAAAAACAAAGCAACAGAGCCTAGGGCACTTCCACTTATGGTCCTATAGCTTAGGGAAATTAAAATCAAAAAGACACAGCCACCCCAATGTTTGGGACGCCTCTGTTTACAAGAACCTCGTTTACCGTACAAGTTCAATATCACAGAAAGTGAAAAATGGATAAAGAACTTGTGGTACTTACGTACAATGCAGTATCACTCAGCAGTGAAATCTATGTCATCAGGCCCGTAGCAGCACAATGAGTGGATTCAGGTACGATGATTCTAACTGAAATAAGTCACACAGAAAAAGAAACATCATAAGATATCAGTAATACACGGAATGTAAACTTGGCTACACAGGAACTGAATTACAGAACAGAACAGGGTCTCAAATTTAGAAAACCAACTTATGCTTGTTTAAGGGTAAAGGTGAGTTGGGGTGCTGCATAAAACCAGAGATTGAAATGAGCACAGATAAAGTTCCTTAAGCCAAATATGGAATAGACAAGAGCTACTCCTTGCTCAACGAAATGGACTCAACACCGCATATTAAACGCCTAAGAATGTACCTGACTCTTAAGTATCTTAAAACCTATGGATTGCTATGTCTCCGAAAGAGAATCAAGCATGTGTACAGGGACATAAACGCAGCAGTGATAGGATTGGAGAGGTTCGGTGAGCAAATGAAGACCCTTTGAAGTCATATTGCATGGTACCCATTCCACGGGTTTCAACTACCCAGGTTTAAGGTATTCTTCCTTCAGCTAAAACATGCATGTGGAACCTAGAGTATGATCAACCATGTGATCGGGAGACGTGTTCAAATATGTCTCAGTTTTCGTACCCTGGTACTCGGGTGCAACATTCCAGACGCTTTACTAACACTCTCCCGACTTGGAGAGTCAGTCCCTTTAACCTCCTGTTTGGCCCAGTTTGCAATTTCTGCGGAAGATGAACAGGAATAGCGAGAACCAATGAGAGACTAGCTGGAGGTGTCTGGACGGGCAAATTTAACTCTCATTTCCCACCAGGAAGAGGAAATAACCAAAGGCTCAGCGTGCCGTGCCGGAACCAGATTAGGGCCTGAAGCCATCCTGCGGTGTTGCGGCCAGCTCACAAGAAAACGAGTTGAAGAAAGGAGCTCAGGGGCACTGTAATTCACAAACCTGCAGAGTTATAAATGACAACTATCGTCCAAAAATATACTGAAGTAAGGCTGCCAAGAGGACTTGAAAGCGGGGCAGAATTGCAGGAAACCGATTTCAGGAGGTAGACTGGAATTGCATTGAAAGCATAGGAAAAGAGGCAGAACGTCCACAATGATGCACTTGGCCAAAAAGGGCGTATGCGTTTTTTCCTGAATATATTCAGGAAAGAACGCATACGCCCTTTTTGGCCAACCAAGCAAGCTTGCAAAGGAAATCTGCACTACAATGAAGTCTCACTTCCCCCCGGTCAAAAGGGCCATCTGAAAAAAGTGTAAAATCCAGAAAGGCAGGACAGGCCATGGAGAACTGGGAGCCTTGTTATGCTGATGGGCGGGATGTAAACTGCCAACAGACACTCGGGAGAAGTGTATGGTGTTTCCTGAAACATCTAAAAAACAAAGCAACAGAGCCTAGGGCACTTCCACTTATGGTCCTATAGCTTAGGGAAATTAAAATCAAAAAGATACAGCCACCCCAATGTTTGGGACACCTCTGTTTACAAGAACCTCGTTTACCGTACAAGTTCAATATCACAGAAAGTGAAAAATGGATAAAGAACTTGTGGTACTTACGTACAATGCAGTATCGCTCAGCAGTGAAATCTATGCCATCAGGCCCGTAGCAGCACAATGAGTGGATTCAGGTACGATGATTCTAACTGAAATAAGTCACACAGAAAAAGAAACATCATAAGATATCAGTAATACACGGAATGTAAACTTGGCTACACAGGAACTGAATTACAGAACAGAACAGGGTCTCAAATTTAGAAAACCAACTTATGCTTGTTTAAGGGTAAAGGTGAGTTGGGGTGCTGCATAAAACCAGAGATTGAAATGAGCACAGATAAAGTTCCTTAAGCCAAATATGGAATAGACAAGAGCTACTCCTTGCTCAACGAAATGGACTCAACACCGCATATTAAACGCCTAAGAATGTACCTGACTCTTAAGTATCGTAAAACCTATGGATTGCTATGTCTCCGAAAGAGAATCAAGCATGTGTACAGGGACATAAACGCAGCAGTGATAGGATTGGAGAGGTTCGGTGAGCAAATGAAGACCCTTTGAAGTCATATTGCATGGTACCCATTCCACGGGTTTCAACTACCCAGGTTTAAGGTATTCTTCCTTCAGCTAAAACATGCATGTGGAACCTAGAGTATGATCAACCATGTGATCGGGAGACGTGTTCAAATATGTCTCAGTTTTCGTACCCTGGTACTCGGGTGCAACATTCCAGACGCTTTACTAACACTCTCCCCACTTGGAGAGTCAGCGCCTTTAACCTCCTGTTTGGCCCAGTTTGCAATTTCTGCGGAAGATGAACAGGAATAGCGAGAACCAATGAGAGACTAGCTGGAGGTGTCTGGACGGGCAAATTTAACTCTCATTTCCCACCAGGAAGAGGAAATAACCAAAGGCTCAGCATGCCGTGCCGGAACCAGATTAGGGCCTGAAGCCATCCTGCGGTGTTGCGGCCAGCTCACAAGAAAACGAGTTGAAGAAAGGAGCTCAGGGGCACTGTAATTCACAAACCTGCAGAGTTATAAATGACAACTATCGTCCAAAAATATACTGAAGTAAGGCTGCCAAGAGGACTTGAAAGCGGGGCAGAATTGCAGGAAACCGATTTCAGGAGGTAGACTGGAATTGCATTGAAAGCATAGGAAAAGAGGCAGAACGTCCACAATGATGCACTTGGCCAAAAAGGGCGTATGCGTTTTTTCCTGAATATATTCAGGAAAAAACGCATACGCCCTTTTTGGCCAACCAAGCAAGCTTGCAAAGGAAATCTGCACTACAATGAAGTCTCACTTCCCCCCGGTCAAAAGGGCCATCTGAAAAAAGTGTAAAATCCAGAAAGGCAGGACAGGCCATGGAGAACTGGGAGCCTTGTTATGCTGATGGGCGGGATGTAAACTGCCAACAGACACTCGGGAGAAGTGTATGGTGTTTCCTGAAACATCTAAAAAACAAAGCAACAGAGCCTAGGGCACTTCCACTTATGGTCCTATAGCTTAGGGAAATTAAAATCAAAAAGATACAGCCACCCCAATGTTTGGGACACCTCTGTTTACAAGAACCTCGTTTACCGTACAAGTTCAATATCACAGAAAGTGAAAAATGGATAAAGAACTTGTGGTACTTACGTACAATGCAGTATCGCTCAGCAGTGAAATCTATGCCATCAGGCCCGTAGCAGCACAATGAGTGGATTCAGGTACGATGATTCTAACTGAAATAAGTCACACAGAAAAAGAAACATCATAAGATATCAGTAATACACGGAATGTAAACTTGGCTACACAGGAACTGAATTACAGAACAGAACAGGGTCTCAAATTTAGAAAACCAACTTATGCTTGTTTAAGGGTAAAGGTGGGTTGGGGTGCTGCATAAAACCAGAGATTGAAATGAGCACAGATAAAGTTCCTTAAGCCAAATATGGAATAGACAAGAGCTACTCCTTGCTCAACGAAATGGACTCAACACCGCATATTAAACGCCTAAGAATGTACCTGACTCTTAAGTATCTTAAAACCTATGGATTGCTATGTCTCCGAAAGAGAATCAAGCATGTGTACAGGGACATAAACGCAGCAGTGATAGAATTGGAGAGGTTCGGTGAGCAAATGAAGACCCTTTGAAGTCATATTGCATGGTACCCATTCCACGGGTTTCAACTACCCAGGTTTAAGGTATTCTTCCTTCAGCTAAAACATGCATGTGGAACCTAGAGTATGATCAACCATGTGATCGGGAGACGTGTTCAAATATGTCTCAGTTTTCGTACCCTGGTACTCGGGTGCAACATTCCAGACGCTTTACTAACACTCTCCCCACTTGGAGAGTCAGCGCCTTTAACCTCCTGTTTGGCCCAGTTTGCAATTTCTGCGGAAGATGAACAGGAATAGCGAGAACCAATGAGAGACTAGCTGGAGGTGTCTGGACGGGCAAATTTAACTCTCATTTCCCACCAGGAAGAGGAAATAACCAAAGGCTCAGCGTGCCGTGCCGGAACCAGATTAGGGCCTGAAGCCATCCTGCGGTGTTGCGGCCAGCTCACAAGAAAACGAGTTGAAGAAAGGAGCTCAGGGGCACTGTAATTCACAAACCTGCAGAGTTATAAATGACAACTATCGTCCAAAAATATACTGAAGTAAGGCTGCCAAGAGGACTTGAAAGCGGGGCAGAATTGCAGGAAACCGATTTCAGGAGGTAGACTGGAATTGCATTGAAAGCATAGGAAAAGAGGCAGAACGTCCACAATGATGCACTTGGCCAAAAAGGGCGTATGCGTTTTTTCCTGAATATATTCAGGAAAAAACGCATACGCCCTTTTTGGCCAACCAAGCAAGCTTGCAAAGGAAATCTGCACTACAATGAAGTCTCACTTCCCCCCGGTCAAAAGGGCCATCTGAAAAAAGTGTAAAATCCAGAAAGGCAGGACAGGCCATGGAGAACTGGGAGCCTTGTTATGCTGATGGGCGGGATGTAAACTGCCAACAGACACTCGGGAGAAGTGTATGGTGTTTCCTGAAACATCTAAAAAACAAAGCAACAGAGCCTAGGGCACTTCCACTTATGGTCCTATAGCTTAGGGAAATTAAAATCAAAAAGACACAGCCACCCCAATGTTTGGGACGCCTCTGTTTACAAGAACCTCGTTTACCGTACAAGTTCAATATCACAGAAAGTGAAAAATGGATAAAGAACTTGTGGTACTTACGTACAATGCAGTATCACTCAGCAGTGAAATCTATGCCATCAGGCCCGTAGCAGCACAATGAGTGGATTCAGGTACGATGATTCTAACTGAAATAAGTCACACAGAAAAAGAAACATCATAAGATATCAGTAATACACGGAATGTAAACTTGGCTACACAGGAACTGAATTACAGAACAGAACAGGGTCTCAAATTTAGAAAACCAACTTATGCTTGTTTAAGGGTAAAGGTGAGTTGGGGTGCTGCATAAAACCAGAGATTGAAATGAGCACAGATAAAGTTCCTTAAGCCAAATATGGAATAGACAAGAGCTACTCCTTGCTCAACGAAATGGACTCAACACCGCATATTAAACGCCTAAGAATGTACCTGACTCTTAAGTATCTTAAAACCTATGGATTGCTATGTCTCCGAAAGAGAATCAAGCATGTGTACAGGGACATAAACGCAGCAGTGATAGGATTGGAGAGGTTCGGTGAGCAAATGAAGACCCTTTGAAGTCATATTGCATGGTACCCATTCCACGGGTTTCAACTACCCAGGTTTAAGGTATTCTTCCTTCAGCTAAAACATGCATGTGGAACCTAGAGTATGATCAACCATGTGATCGGGAGACGTGTTCAAATATGTCTCAGTTTTCGTACCCTGGTACTCGGGTGCAACATTCCAGACGCTTTACTAACACTCTCCCCACTTGGAGAGTCAGCGCCTTTAACCTCCTGTTTGGCCCAGTTTGCAATTTCTGCGGAAGATGAACAGGAATAGCGAGAACCAATGAGAGACTAGCTGGAGGTGTCTGGACGGGCAAATTTAACTCTCATTTCCCACCAGGAAGAGGAAATAACCAAAGGCTCAGCGTGCCGTGCCGGAACCAGATTAGGGCCTGAAGCCATCCTGCGGTGTTGCAGCCAGCTCACAAGAAAACGAGTTGAAGAAAGGAGCTCAGGGGCACTGTAATTCACAAACCTGCAGAGTTATAAATGACAACTATCGTCCAAAAATATACTGAAGTAAGGCTGCCAAGAGGACTTGAAAGCGGGGCAGAATTGCAGGAAACCGATTTCAGGAGGTAGACTGGAATTGCATTGAAAGCATAGGAAAAGAGGCAGAACGTCCACAATGATGCACTTGGCCAAAAAGGGCGTATGCGTTTTTTCCTGAATATATTCAGGAAAAAACGCATACGCCCTTTTTGGCCAACCAAGCAAGCTTGCAAAGGAAATCTGCACTACAATGAAGTCTCACTTCCCCCCGGTCAAAAGGGCCATCTGAAAAAAGTGTAAAATCCAGAAAGGCAGGACAGGCCATGGAGAACTGGGAGCCTTGTTATGCTGATGGGCGGGATGTAAACTGCCAACAGACACTCGGGAGAAGTGTATGGTGTTTCCTGAAACATCTAAAAAACAAAGCAACAGAGCCTAGGGCACTTCCACTTATGGTCCTATAGCTTAGGGAAATTAATATCAAAAAGATACAGCCACCCCAATGTTTGGGACGCCTCTGTTTACAAGAACCTCGTTTACCGTACAAGTTCAATATCACAGAAAGTGAAAAATGGATAAAGAACTTGTGGTACTTACGTACAATGCAGTATCACTCAGCAGTGAAATCTATGTCATCAGGCCCGTAGCAGCACAATGAGTGGATTCAGGTACGATGATTCTAACTGAAATAAGTCACACAGAAAAAGAAACATCATAAGATATCAGTAATACACGGAATGTAAACTTGGCTACACAGGAACTGAATTACAGAACAGAACAGGGTCTCAAATTTAGAAAAGCAACTTATGCTTGTTTAAGGGTAAAGGTGACTTGGGGTGCTGCATAAAACCAGAGATTGAAATGAGCACAGATAAAGTTCCTTAAGCCAAATATGGAATAGACAAGAGCTACTCCTTGCTCAACGAAATGGACTCAACACCGCATATTAAACGCCTAAGAATGTACCTGACTCTTAAGTATCTTAAAACCTATGGATTGCTATGTCTCCGAAAGAGAATCAAGCATGTGTACAGGGACATAAACGCAGCAGTGATAGGATTGGAGAGGTTCGGTGAGCAAATGAAGACCCTTTGAAGTCATATTGCATGGTACCCATTCCACGGGTTTCAACTACCCAGGTTTAAGGTATTCTTCCTTCAGCTAAAACATGCATGTGGAACCTAGAGTATGATCAACCATGTGATCGGGAGACGTGTTCAAATATGTCTCAGTTTTCGTACCCTGGTACTCGGGTGCAACATTCCAGACGCTTTACTAACACTCTCCCGACTTGGAGAGTCAGCGCCTTTAACCTCCTGTTTGGCCCAGTTTGCAATTTCTGCGGAAGATGAACAGGAATAGCGAGAACCAATGAGAGACTAGCTGGAGGTGTCTGGACGGGCAAATTTAACTCTCATTTCCCACCAGGAAGAGGAAATAACCAAAGGCTCAGCGTGCCGTGTCGGAACCAGATTAGGGCCTGAAGCCATCCTGCGGTGTTGCGGCCAGCTCACAAGAAAACGAGTTGAAGAAAGGAGCTCAGGGGCACTGTAATTCACAAACCTGCAGAGTTATAAATGACAACTATCGTCCAAAAATATACTGAAGTAAGGCTGCCAAGAGGACTTGAAAGCGGGGCAGAATTGCAGGAAACCGATTTCAGGAGGTAGACTGGAATTGCATTGAAAGCATAGGAAAAGAGGCAGAACGTCCACAATGATGCACTTGGCCAAAAAGGGCGTATGCGTTTTTTCCTGAATATATTCAGGAAAGAACGCATACGCCCTTTTTGGCCAACCAAGCAAGCTTGCAAAGGAAATCTGCACTACAATGAAGTCTCACTTCCCCCCGGTCAAAAGGGCCATCTGAAAAAAGTGTAAAATCCAGAAAGGCAGGACAGGCCATGGAGAACTGGGAGCCTTGTTATGCTGATGGGCGGGATGTAAACTGCCAACAGACACTCGGGAGAAGTGTATGGTGTTTCCTGAAACATCTAAAAAACAAAGCAACAGAGCCTAGGGCACTTCCACTTATGGTCCTATAGCTTAGGGAAATTAAAATCAAAAAGATACAGCCACCCCAATGTTTGGGACACCTCTGTTTACAAGAACCTCGTTTACCGTACAAGTTCAATATCACAGAAAGTGAAAAATGGATAAAGAACTTGTGGTACTTACGTACAATGCAGTATCGCTCAGCAGTGAAATCTATGCCATCAGGCCCGTAGCAGCACAATGAGTGGATTCAGGTACGATGATTCTAACTGAAATAAGTCACACAGAAAAAGAAACATCATAAGATATCAGTAATACACGGAATGTAAACTTGGCTACACAGGAACTGAATTACAGAACAGAACAGGGTCTCAAATTTAGAAAACCAACTTATGCTTGTTTAAGGGTAAAGGTGGGTTGGGGTGCTGCATAAAACCAGAGATTGAAATGAGCACAGATAAAGTTCCTTAAGCCAAATATGGAATAGACAAGAGCTACTCCTTGCTCAACGAAATGGACTCAACACCGCATATTAAACACCTAAGAATGTACCTGACTCTTAAGTATCTTAAAACCTATGGATTGCTATGTCTCCGAAAGAGAATCAAGCATGTGTACAGGGACATAAACGCAGCAGTGATAGAATTGGAGAGGTTCGGTGAGCAAATGAAGACCCTTTGAAGTCATATTGCATGGTACGCATTCCACGGGTTTCAACTACCCAGGTTTAAGGTATTCTTCCTTCAGCTAAAACATGCATGTGGAACCTAGAGTATGATCAACCATGTGATCGGGAGACGTGTTCAAATATGTCTCAGTTTTCGTACCCTGGTACTCGGGTGCAACATTCCAGACGCTTTACTAACACTCTCCCCACTTGGAGAGTCAGCGCCTTTAACCTCCTGTTTGGCCCAGTTTGCAATTTCTGCGGAAGATGAACAGGAATAGCGAGAACCAATGAGAGACTAGCTGGAGGTGTCTGGACGGGCAAATTTAACTCTCATTTCCCACCAGGAAGAGGAAATAACCAAAGGCTCAGCGTGCCGTGCCGGAACCAGATTAGGGCCTGAAGCCATCCTGCGGTGTTGCGGCCAGCTCACAAGAAAACGAGTTGAAGAAAGGAGCTCAGGGGCACTGTAATTCACAAACCTGCAGAGTTATAAATGACAACTATCGTCCAAAAATATACTGAAGTAAGGCTGCCAAGAGGACTTGAAAGCGGGGCAGAATTGCAGGAAACCGATTTCAGGAGGTAGACTGGAATTGCATTGAAAGCATAGGAAAAGAGGCAGAACGTCCACAATGATGCACTTGGCCAAAAAGGGCGTATGCGTTTTTTCCTGAATATATTCAGGAAAAAACGCATACGCCCTTTTTGGCCAACCAAGCAAGCTTGCAAAGGAAATCTGCACTACAATGAAGTCTCACTTCCCCCCGGTCAAAAGGGCCATCTGAAAAAAGTGTAAAATCCAGAAAGGCAGGACAGGCCATGGAGAACTGGGAGCCTTGTTATGCTGATGGGCGGGATGTAAACTGCCAACAGACACTCGGGAGAAGTGTATGGTGTTTCCTGAAACATCTAAAAAACAAAGCAACAGAGCCTAGGGCACTTCCACTTATGGTCCTATAGCTTAGGGAAATTAAAATCAAAAAGATACAGCCACCCCAATGTTTGGGACGCCTCTGTTTACAAGAACCTCGTTTACCGTACAAGTTCAATATCACAGAAAGTGAAAAATGGATAAAGAACTTGTGGTACTTACGTACAATGCAGTATCACTCAGCAGTGAAATCTATGTCATCAGGCCCGTAGCAGCACAATGAGTGGATTCAGGTACGATGATTCTAACTGAAATAAGTCACACAGAAAAAGAAACATCATAAGATATCAGTAATACACGGAATGTAAACTTGGCTACACAGGAACTGAATTACAGAACAGAACAGGGTCTCAAATTTAGAAAACCAACTTATGCTTGTTTAAGGGTAAAGGTGAGTTGGGGTGCTGCATAAAACCAGAGATTGAAATGAGCACAGATAAAGTTCCTTAAGCCAAATATGGAATAGACAAGAGCTACTCCTTGCTCAACGAAATGGACTCAACACCGCATATTAAACGGCTAAGAATGTACCTGACTCTTAAGTATCTTAAAACCTATGGATTGCTATGTCTCCGAAAGAGAATCAAGCATGTGTACAGGGACATAAACGCAGCAGTGATAGGATTGGAGAGGTTCGGTGAGCAAATGAAGACCCTTTGAAGTCATATTGCATGGTACCCATTCCACGGGTTTCAACTACCCAGGTTTAAGGTATTCTTCCTTCAGCTAAAACATGCATGTGGAACCTAGAGTATGATCAACCATGTGATCGGGAGACGTGTTCAAATATGTCTCAGTTTTCGTACCCTGGTACTCGGGTGCAACATTCCAGACGCTTTACTAACACTCTCCCCACTTGGAGAGTCAGCGCCTTTAACCTCCTGTTTGGCCCAGTTTGCAATTTCTGCGGAAGATGAACAGGAATAGCGAGAACCAATGAGAGACTAGCTGGAGGTGTCTGGACGGGCAAATTTAACTCTCATTTCCCACCAGGAAGAGGAAATAACCAAAGGCTCAGCGTGCCGTGTCGGAACCAGATTAGGGCCTGAAGCCATCCTGCGGTGTTGCGGCCAGCTCACAAGAAAACGAGTTGAAGAAAGGAGCTCAGGGGCACTGTAATTCACAAACCTGCAGAGTTATAAATGACAACTATCGTCCAAAAATATACTGAAGTAAGGCTGCCAAGAGGACTTGAAAGCGGGGCAGAATTGCAGGAAACCGATTTCAGGAGGTAGACTGGAATTGCATTGAAAGCATAGGAAAAGAGGCAGAACGTCCACAATGATGCACTTGGCCAAAAAGGGCGTATGCGTTTTTTCCTGAATATATTCAGGAAAAAACGCATACGCCCTTTTTGGCCAACCAAGCAAGCTTGCAAAGGAAATCTGCACTACAATGAAGTCTCACTTCCCCCCGGTCAAAAGGGCCATCTGAAAAAAGTGTAAAATCCAGAAAGGCAGGACAGGCCATGGAGAACTGGGAGTCTTGTTATGCTGATGGGCGGGATGTAAATTGCCAACAGACACTCGGGAGAAGTGTATGGTGTTTCCTGAAACATCTAAAAAACAAAGCAACAGAGCCTAGGGCACTTCCACTTATGGTCCTATAGCTTAGGGAAATTAAAATCAAAAAGACACAGCCACCCCAATGTTTGGGACGCCTCTGTTTACAAGAACCTCGTTTACCGTACAAGTTCAATATCACAGAAAGTGAAAAATGGATAAAGAACTTGTGGTACTTACGTACAATGCAGTATCACTCAGCAGTGAAATCTATGCCATCAGGCCCGTAGCAGCACAATGAGTGGATTCAGGTACGATGATTCTAACTGAAATAAGTCACACAGAAAAAGAAACATCATAAGATATCAGTAATACACGGAATGTAAACTTGGCTACACAGGAACTGAATTACAGAACAGAACAGGGTCTCAAATTTAGAAAACCAACTTATGCTTGTTTAAGGGTAAAGGTGAGTTGGGGTGCTGCATAAAACCAGAGATTGAAATGAGCACAGATAAAGTTCCTTAAGCCAAATATGGAATAGACAAGAGCTACTCCTTTCTCAACGAAATGGACTCAACACCGCATATTAAACGACTAAGAATGTACCTGACTCTTAAGTATCTTAAAACCTATGGATTGCTATGTCTCCGAAAGAGAATCAAGCATGTGTACAGGGACATAAACGCAGCAGTGATAGGATTGGAGAGGTTCGGTGAGCAAATGAAGACCCTTTGAAGTCATATTGCATGGTACCCATTCCACGGGTTTCAACTACCCAGGTTTAAGGTATTCTTCCTTCAGCTAAAACATGCATGTGGAACCTAGAGTATGATCAACCATGTGATCGGGAGACGTGTTCAAATATGTCTCAGTTTTCGTACCCTGGTACTCGAGTGCAACATTCCAGACGCTTTACTAACACTCTCCCGACTTGGAGAGTCAGTCCCTTTAACCTCCTGTTTGGCCCAGTTTGCAATTTCTGCGGAAGATGAACAGGAATAGCGAGAACCAATGAGAGACTAGCTGGAGGTGTCTGGACGGGCAAATTTAACTCTCATTTCCCACCAGGAAGAGGAAATAACCAAAGGCTCAGCGTGCCGTGCCGGAACCAGATTAGGGCCTGAAGCCATCCTGCGGTGTTGCGGCCAGCTCACAAGAAAACGAGTTGAAGAAAGGAGCTCAGGGGCACTGTAATTCACAAACCTGCAGAGTTATAAATGACAACTATCGTCCAAAAATATACTGAAGTAAGGCTGCCAAGAGGACTTGAAAGCGGGGCAGAATTGCAGGAAACCGATTTCAGGAGGTAGATTGGAATTGCATTGAAAGCATAGGAAAAGAGGCAGAACGTCCACAATGATGCACTTGGCCAAAAAGGGCGTATGCGTTTTTTCCTGAATATATTCAGGAAAAAACGCATACGCCCTTTTTGGCCAACCAAGCAAGCTTGCAAAGGAAATCTGCACTACAATGAAGTCTCACTTCCCCCCGGCCAAAAGGGCCATCTGAAAAAAGTGTAAAATCCAGAAAGGCAGGACAGGCCATGGAGAACTGGGAGCCTTGTTATGCTGATGGGCAGGATGTAAATTGCCAACAGACACTCGGGAGAAGTGTATGGTGTTTCCTGAAACATCTAAAAAACAAAGCAACAGAGCCTAGGGCACTTCCACTTATGGTCCTATAGCTTAGGGAAATTAAAATCAAAAAGATACAGCCACCCCAATGTTTGGGACGCCTCTGTTTACAAGAACCTCGTTTACCGTACAAGTTCAATATCACAGAAAGTGAAAAATGGATAAAGAACTTGTGGTACTTACATACAATGCAGTATCACTCAGCAGTGAAATCTATGCCATCAGGCCCGTAGCAGCACAATGAGTGGATTCAGGTACGATGATTCTAACTGAAATAAGTCACACAGAAAAAGAAACATCATAAGATATCAGTAATACACGGAATGTAAACTTGGCTACACAGGAACTGAATTACAGAACAGAACAGGGTCTCAAATTTAGAAAACCAACTTATGCTTGTTTAAGGGTAAAGGTGAGTTGGGGTGCTGCATAAAACCAGAGATTGAAATGAGCACAGATAAAGTTCCTTAAGCCAAATATGGAATAGACAAGAGCTACTCCTTGCTCAACGAAATGGACTCAACACCGCATATTAAACGCCTAAGAATGTACCTGACTCTTAAGTATCTTAAAACCTATGGATTGCTATGTCTCCGAAAGAGAATCAAGCATGTGTACAGGGACATAAACGCAGCAGTGATAGGATTGGAGAGGTTCGGTGAGCAAATGAAGACCCTTTGAAGTCATATTGCATGGTACCCATTCCACGGGTTTCAACTACCCAGGTTTAAGGTATTCTTCCTTCAGCTAAAACATGCATGTGGAACCTAGAGTATGATCAACCATGTGATCGGGAGACGTGTTCAAATATGTCTCAGTTTTCGTACCCTGGTACTCGGGTGCAACATTCCAGACGCTTTACTAACACTCTCCCCACTTGGAGAGTCAGCGCCTTTAACCTCCTGTTTGGCCCAGTTTGCAATTTCTGCGGAAGATGAACAGGAATAGCGAGAACCAATGAGAGACTAGCTGGAGGTGTCTGGACGGGCAAATTTAACTCTCATTTCCCACCAGGAAGAGGAAATAACCAAAGGCTCAGCGTGCCGTGCCGGAACCAGATTAGGGCCTGAAGCCATCCTGCGGTATTGCGGCCAGCTCACAAGAAAACGAGTTGAAGAAAGGAGCTCAGGGGCACTGTAATTCACAAACCTGCAGAGTTATAAATGACAACTATCGTCCAAAAATATACTGAAGTAAGGCTGCCAAGAGGACTTGAAAGCGGGGCAGAATTGCAGGAAACCGATTTCAGGAGGTAGACTGGAATTGCATTGAAAGCATAGGAAAAGAGGCAGAACGTCCACAATGATGCACTTGGCCAAAAAGGGCGTATGCGTTTTTTCCTGAATATATTCAGGAAAAAACGCATACGCACTTTTTGGCCAACCAAGCAAGCTTGCAAAGGAAATCTGCACTACAATGAAGTCTCACTTCCCCCCGGTCAAAAGGGCCATCTGAAAAAAGTGTAAAATCCAGAAAGGCAGGACAGGCCATGGAAAACTGGGAGCCTTGTTATGCTGATGGGCGGGATGTAAATTGCCAACAGACACTCCGGAGAAGTGTATGGTGTTTCCTGAAACATCTAAAAAACAAAGCAACAGAGCCTAGGGCACTTCCACTTATGGTCCTATAGCTTAGGGAAATTAAAATCAAAAAGATACAGCCACCCCAATGTTTGGGACGCCTCTGTTTACAAGAACCTCGTTTACCGTACAAGTTCAATATCACAGAAAGTGAAAAATGGATAAAGAACTTGTGGTACTTACGTACAATGCAGTATCACTCAGCAGTGAAATCTATGCCATCAGGCCCGTAGCAGCACAATGAGTGGATTCAGGTACGATGATTCTAACTGAAATAAGTCACACAGAAAAAGAAACATCATAAGATATCAGTAATACACGGAATGTAAACTTGGCTACACAGGAACTGAATTACAGAACAGAACAGGGTCTCAAATTTAGAAAACCAACTTATGCTTGTTTAAGGGTAAAGGTGAGTTGGGGTGCTGCATAAAACCAGAGATTGAAATGAGCACAGATAAAGTTCCTTAAGCCAAATATGGAATAGACAAGAGCTACTCCTTTCTCAACGAAATGGACTCAACACCGCATATTAAACGCCTAAGAATGTACCTGACTCTTAAGTATCTTAAAACCTATGGATTGCTATGTCTCCGAAAGAGAATCAAGCATGTGTACAGGGACATAAACGCAGCAGTGATAGGATTGGAGAGGTTCGGTGAGCAAATGAAGACCCTTTGAAGTCATATTGCATGGTACCCATTCCACGGGTTTCAACTACCCAGGTTTAAGGTATTCTTCCTTCAGCTAAAACATGCATGTGGAACCTAGAGTATGATCAACCATGTGATCGGGAGACGTGTTCAAATATGTCTCAGTTTTCGTACCCTGGTACTCGGGTGCAACATTCCAGACGCTTTACTAACACTCTCCCGACTTGGAGAGTCAGTCCCTTTAACCTCCTGTTTGGCCCAGTTTGCAATTTCTGCGGAAGATGAACAGGAATAGCGAGAACCAATGAGAGACTAGCTGGAGGTGTCTGGACGGGCAAATTTAACTCTCATTTCCCACCAGGAAGAGGAAATAACCAAAGGCTCAGCGTGCCGTGCCGGAACCAGATTAGGGCCTGAAGCCATCCTGCGGTGTTGCGGCCAGCTCACAAGAAAACGAGTTGAAGAAAGGAGCTCAGGGGCACTGTAATTCACAAACCTGCAGAGTTATAAATGACAACTATCGTCCAAAAATATACTGAAGTAAGGCTGCCAAGAGGACTTGAAAGCGGGGCAGAATTGCAGGAAACCGATTTCAGGAGGTAGACTGGAATTGCATTGAAAGCATAGGAAAAGAGGCAGAACGTCCACAATGATGCACTTGGCCAAAAAGGGCGTATGCGTTTTTTCCTGAATATATTCAGGAAAAAACGCATACGCCCTTTTTGGCCAACCAAGCAAGCTTGCAAAGGAAATCTGCACTACAATGAAGTCTCACTTCCCCCCGGCCAAAAGGGCCATCTGAAAAAAGTGTAAAATCCAGAAAGGCAGGACAGGCCATGGAGAACTGGGAGCCTTGTTATGCTGATGGGCGGGATGTAAATTGCCAACAGACACTCGGGAGAAGTGTATGGTGTTTCCTGAAACATCTAAAAAACAAAGCAACAGAGCCTAGGGCACTTCCACTTATGGTCCTATAGCTTAGGGAAATTAAAATCAAAAAGATACAGCCACCCCAATGTTTGGGACGCCTCTGTTTACAAGAACCTCGTTTACCGTACAAGTTCAATATCACAGAAAGTGAAAAATGGATAAAGAACTTGTGGTACTTACGTACAATGCAGTATCACTCAGCAGTGAAATGTATGCCATCAGGCCCGTAGCAGCACAATGAGTGGATTCAGGTACGATGATTCTAACTGAAATAAGTCACACAGAAAAAGAAACATCATAAGATATCAGTAATACACGGAATGTAAACTTGGCTACACAGGAACTGAATTACAGAACAGAACAGGGTCTCAAATTTAGAAAACCAACTTATGCTTGTTTAAGGGTAAAGGTGAGTTGGGGTGCTGCATAAAACCAGAGATTGAAATGAGCACAGATAAAGTTCCTTAAGCCAAATATGGAATAGACAAGAGCTACTCCTTGCTCAACGAAATGGACTCAACACCGCATATTAAACGCCTAAGAATGTACCTGACTCTTAAGTATCTTAAAACGTATGGATTGCTATGTCTCCGAAAGAGAATCAAGCATGTGTACAGGGACATAAACGCAGCAGTGATAGGATTGGAGAGGTTCGGTGAGCAAATGAAGACCCTTTGAAGTCATATTGCATGGTACCCATTCCACGGGTTTCAACTACCCAGGTTTAAGGTATTCTTCCTTCAGCTAAAACATGCATGTGGAACCTAGAGTATGATCAACCATGTGATCGGGAGACGTGTTCAAATATGTCTCAGTTTTCGTACCCTGGTACTCGGGTGCAACATTCCAGACGCTTTACTAACACTCTCCCCACTTGGAGAGTCAGCGCCTTTAACCTCCTGTTTGGCCCAGTTTGCAATTTCTGCGGAAGATGAACAGGAATAGCGAGAACCAATGAGAGACTAGCTGGAGGTGTCTGGACGGGCAAATTTAACTCTCATTTCCCACCAGGAAGAGGAAATAACCAAAGGCTCAGCGTGCCGTGCCGGAACCAGATTAGGGCCTGAAGCCATCCTGCGGTATTGCGGCCAGCTCACAAGAAAACGAGTTGAAGAAAGGAGCTCAGGGGCACTGTAATTCACAAACCTGCAGAGTTATAAATGACAACTATCGTCCAAAAATATACTGAAGTAAGGCTGCCAAGAGGACTTGAAAGCGGGGCAGAATTGCAGGAAACCGATTTCAGGAGGTAGACTGGAATTGCATTGAAAGCATAGGAAAAGAGGCAGAACGTCCACAATGATGCACTTGGCCAAAAAGGGCGTATGCGTTTTTTCCTGAATATATTCAGGAAAAAACGCATACGCACTTTTTGGCCAACCAAGCAAGCTTGCAAAGGAAATCTGCACTACAATGAAGTCTCACTTCCCCCCGGTCAAAAGGGCCATCTGAAAAAAGTGTAAAATCCAGAAAGGCAGGACAGGCCATGGAGAACTGGGAGCCTTGATATGCTGATGGGCGGGATGTAAATTGCCAACAGACACTCGGGAGAAGTGTATGGTGTTTCCTGAAACATCTAAAAAACAAAGCAACAGAGCCTAGGGCACTTCCACTTATGGTCCTATAGCTTAGGGAAATTAAAATCAAAAAGATACAGCCACCCCAATGTTTGGGACGCCTCTGTTTACAAGAACCTCGTTTACGGTACAAGTTCAATATCACAGAAAGTGAAAAATGGATAAAGAACTTGTGGTACTTACGTACAATGCAGTATCACTCAGCAGTGAAATCTATGCCATCAGGCCCGTAGCAGCACAATGAGTGGATTCAGGTACGATGATTCTAACTGAAATAAGTCACACAGAAAAAGAAACATCATAAGATATCAGTAATACACGGAATGTAAACTTGGCTACACAGGAACTGAATTACAGAACAGAACAGGGTCTCAAATTTAGAAAACCAACTTATGCTTGTTTAAGGGTAAAGGTGAGTTGGGGTGCTGCATAAAACCAGAGATTGAAATGAGCACAGATAAAGTTCCTTAAGCCAAATATGGAATAGACAAGAGCTACTCCTTGCTCAACGAAATGGACTCAACACCGCATATTAAACGCCTAAGAATGTACCTGACTCTTAAGTATCTTAAAACCTATGGATTGCTATGTCTCCGAAAGAGAATCAAGCATGTGTACAGGGACATAAACGCAGCAGTGATAGGATTGGAGAGGTTCGGTGAGCAAATGAAGACCCTTTGAAGTCATATTGCATGGTACCCATTCCACGGGTTTCAACTACCCAGGTTTAAGGTATTCTTCCTTCAGCTAAAACATGCATGTGGAACCTAGAGTATGATCAACCATGTGATCGGGAGACGTGTTCAAATATGTCTCAGTTTTCGTACCCTGGTACTCGGGTGCAACATTCCAGACGCTTTACTAACACTCTCCCGACTTGGAGAGTCAGTCCCTTTAACCTCCTGTTTGGCCCAGTTTGCAATTTCTGCGGAAGATGAACAGGAATAGCGAGAACCAATGAGAGACTAGCTGGAGGTGTCTGGACGGGCAAATTTAACTCTCATTTCCCACCAGGAAGAGGAAATAACCAAAGGCTCAGCGTGCCGTGCCGGAACCAGATTAGGGCCTGAAGCCATCCTGCGGTGTTGCGGCCAGCTCACAAGAAAACGAGTTGAAGAAAGGAGCTCAGGGGCACTGTAATTCACAAACCTGCAGAGTTATAAATGACAACTATCGTCCAAAAATATACTGAAGTAAGGCTGCCAAGAGGACTTGAAAGCGGGGCAGAATTGCAGGAAACCGATTTCAGGAGGTAGACTGGAATTGCATTGAAAGCATAGGAAAAGAGGCAGAACGTCCACAATGATGCACTTGGCCAAAAAGGGCGTATGCGTTTTTTCCTGAATATATTCAGGAAAAAACGCATACGCCCTTTTTGGCCAACCAAGCAAGCTTGCAAAGGAAATCTGCACTACAATGAAGTCTCACTTCCCGCCGGTCAAAAGGGCCATCTGAAAAAAGTGTAAAATCCAGAAAGGCAGGACAGGCCATGGAGAACTGGGAGCCTTGTTATGCTGATGGGCGGGATGTAAATTGCCAACAGACACTCGGGAGAAGTGTATGGTGTTTCCTGAAACATCTAAAAAACAAAGCAACAGAGCCTAGGGCACTTCCACTTATGGTCCTATAGCTTAGGGAAATTAAAATCAAAAAGATACAGCCACCCCAATGTTTGGGACGCCTCTGTTTACAAGAACCTCGTTTACCGTACAAGTTCAATATCACAGAAAGTGAGAAATGGATAAAGAACATGTGGTACTTACGTACAATGCAGTATCACTCAGCAGTGAAATCTATGTCATCAGGCCCGTAGCAGCACAATGAGTGGATTCAGGTACGATGATTCTAACTGAAATAAGTCACACAGAAAAAGAAACATCATAAGATATCAGTAATACACGGAATGTAAACTTGGCTACACAGGAACTGAATTACAGAACAGAACAGGGTCTCAAATTTAGAAAACCAACTTATGCTTGTTTAAGGGTAAAGGTGAGTTGGGGTGCTGCATAAAACCAGAGATTGAAATGAGCACAGATAAAGTTCCTTAAGCCAAATATGGAATAGACAAGAGCTACTCCTTGCTCAACGAAATGGACTCAACACCGCATATTAAACGCCTAAGAATGTACCTGACTCTTAAGTATCTTAAAACCTATGGATTGCTATGTCTCCGAAAGAGAATCAAGCATGTGTACAGGGACATAAACGCAGCAGTGATAGGATTGGAGAGGTTCGGTGAGCAAATGAAGACCCTTTGAAGTCATATTGCATGGTACCCATTCCACTGGTTTCAACTACCCAGGTTTAAGGTATTCTTCCTTCAGCTAAAACATGCATGTGGAACCTAGAGTATGATCAACCATGTGATCGGGAGACGTGTTCAAATATGTCTCAGTTTTCGTACCCTGGTACTCGGGTGCAACATTCCAGACGCTTTACTAACACTCTCCCGACTTGGAGAGTCAGTCCCTTTAACCTCCTGTTTGGCCCAGTTTGCAATTTCTGCGGAAGATGAACAGGAATAGCGAGAACCAATGAGAGACTAGCTGGAGGTGTCTGGACGGGCAAATTTAACTCTCATTTCCCACCAGGAAGAGGAAATAACCAAAGGCTCAGCGTGCCGTGCCGGAACCAGATTAGGGCCTGAAGCCATCCTGCGGTGTTGCGGCCAGCTCACAAGAAAACGAGTTGAAGAAAGGAGCTCAGGGGCACTGTAATTCACAAACCTGCAGAGTTATAAATGCCAACTATCGTCCAAAAATATACTGAAGTAAGGCTGCCAAGAGGACTTGAAAGCGGGGCAGAATTGCAGGAAACCGATTTCAGGAGGTAGACTGGAATTGCATTGAAAGCATAGGAAAAGAGGCAGAACGTCCACAATGATGCACTTGGCCAAAAAGGGCGTATGCGTTTTTTCCTGAATATATTCAGGAAAAAACGCATACGCCCTTTTTGGCCAACCAAGCAAGCTTGCAAAGGAAATCTGCACTACAATGAAGTCTCACTTCCCCCCGGTCAAAAGGGCCATCTGAAAAAAGTGTAAAATCCAGAAAGGCAGGACAGGCCATGGAGAACTGGGAGCCTTGTTATGCTGATGGGCGGGATGTAAATTGCCAACAGACACTCGGGAGAAGTGTATGGTGTTTCCTGAAACATCTAAAAAACAAAGCAACAGAGCCTAGGGCACTTCCACTTATGGTCCTATAGCTTAGGGAAATTAAAATCAAAAAGATACAGCCACCCCAATGTTTGGGACGCCTCTGTTTACAAGAACCTCGTTTACGGTACAAGTTCAATATCACAGAAAGTGAAAAATGGATAAAGAACTTGTGGTACTTACGTACAATGCAGTATCACTCAGCAGTGAAATCTATGCCATCAGGCCCGTAGCAGCACAATGAGTGGATTCAGGTACGATGATTCTAACTGAAATAAGTCACACAGAAAAAGAAACATCATAAGATATCAGTAATACACGGAATGTAAACTTGGCTACACAGGAACTGAATTACAGAACAGAACAGGGTCTCAAATTTAGAAAACCAACTTATGCTTGTTTAAGGGTAAAGGTGAGTTGGGGTGCTGCATAAAACCAGAGATTGAAATGAGCACAGATAAAGTTCCTTAAGCCAAATATGGAATAGACAAGAGCTACTCCTTGCTCAACGAAATGGACTCAACACCGCATATTAAACGCCTAAGAATGTACCTGACTCTTAAGTATCTTAAAACCTATGGATTGCTATGTCTCCGAAAGAGAATCAAGCATGTGTACAGGGACATAAACGCAGCAGTGATAGGATTGGAGAGGTTCGGTGAGCAAATGAAGACCCTTTGAAGTCATATTGCATGGTACCCATTCCACGGGTTTCAACTACCCAGGTTTAAGGTATTCTTCCTTCAGCTAAAACATGCATGTGGAACCTAGAGTATGATCAACCATGTGATCGGGAGACGTGTTCAAATATGTCTCAGTTTTCGTACCCTGGTACTCGGGTGCAACATTCCAGACGCTTTACTAACACTCTCCCGACTTGGAGAGTCAGTCCCTTTAACCTCCTGTTTGGCCCAGTTTGCAATTTCTGCGGAAGATGAACAGGAATAGCGAGAACCAATGAGAGACTAGCTGGAGGTGTCTGGACGGGCAAATTTAACTCTCATTTCCCACCAGGAAGAGGAAATAACCAAAGGCTCAGCGTGCCGTGCCGGAACCAGATTAGGGCCTGAAGCCATCCTGCGGTGTTGCGGCCAGCTCACAAGAAAACGAGTTGAAGAAAGGAGCTCAGGGGCACTGTAATTCACAAACCTGCAGAGTTATAAATGACAACTATCGTCCAAAAATATACTGAAGTAAGGCTGCCAAGAGGACTTGAAAGCGGGGCAGAATTGCAGGAAACCGATTTCAGGAGGTAGACTGGAATTGCATTGAAAGCATAGGAAAAGAGGCAGAACGTCCACAATGATGCACTTGGCCAAAAAGGGCGTATGCGTTTTTTCCTGAATATATTCAGGAAAAAACGCATACGCCCTTTTTGGCCAACCAAGCAAGCTTGCAAAGGAAATCTGCACTACAATGAAGTCTCACTTCCCGCCGGTCAAAAGGGCCATCTGAATAAAGTGTAAAATCCAGAAAGGCAGGACAGGCCATGGAGAACTGGGAGCCTTGTTATGCTGATGGGCGGGATGTAAATTGCCAACAGACACTCGGGAGAAGTGTATGGTGTTTCCTGAAACATCTAAAAAACAAAGCAACAGAGCCTAGGGCACTTCCACTTATGGTCCTATAGCTTAGGGAAATTAAAATCAAAAAGATACAGCCACCCCAATGTTTGGGACGCCTCTGTTTACAAGAACCTCGTTTACCGTACAAGTTCAATATCACAGAAAGTGAGAAATGGATAAAGAACATGTGGTACTTACGTACAATGCAGTATCACTCAGCAGTGAAATCTATGTCATCAGGCCCGTAGCAGCACAATGAGTGGATTCAGGTACGATGATTCTAACTGAAATAAGTCACACAGAAAAAGAAACATCATAAGATATCAGTAATACACGGAATGTAAACTTGGCTACACAGGAACTGAATTACAGAACAGAACAGGGTCTCAAATTTAGAAAACCAACTTATGCTTGTTTAAGGGTAAAGGTGAGTTGGGGTGCTGCATAAAAACAGAGATTGAAATGAGCACAGATAAAGTTCCTTAAGCCAAATATGGAATAGACAAGAGCTACTCCTTGCTCAACGAAATGGACTCAACACCGCATATTAAACGCCTAAGAATGTACCTGACTCTTAAGTATCTTAAAACCTATGGATTGCTATGTCTCCGAAAGAGAATCAAGCATGTGTACAGGGACATAAACGCAGCAGTGATAGGATTGGAGAGGTTCGGTGAGCAAATGAAGACCCTTTGAAGTCATATTGCATGGTACCCATTCCACTGGTTTCAACTACCCAGGTTTAAGGTATTCTTCCTTCAGCTAAAACATGCATGTGGAACCTAGAGTATGATCAACCATGTGATCGGGAGACGTGTTCAAATATGTCTCAGTTTTCGTACCCTGGTACTCGGGTGCAACATTCCAGACGCTTTACTAACACTCTCCCGACTTGGAGAGTCAGTCCCTTTAACCTCCTGTTTGGCCCAGTTTGCAATTTCTGCGGAAGATGAACAGGAATAGCGAGAACCAATGAGAGACTAGCTGGAGGTGTCTGGACGGGCAAATTTAACTCTCATTTCCCACCAGGAAGAGGAAATAACCAAAGGCTCAGCGTGCCGTGCCGGAACCAGATTAGGGCCTGAAGCCATCCTGCGGTGTTGCGGCCAGCTCACAAGAAAACGAGTTGAAGAAAGGAGCTCAGGGGCACTGTAATTCACAAACCTGCAGAGTTATAAATGCCAACTATCATCCAAAAATATACTGAAGTAAGGCTGCCAAGAGGACTTGAAAGCGGGGCAGAATTGCAGGAAACCGATTTCAGGAGGTAGACTGGAATTGCATTGAAAGCATAGGAAAAGAGGCAGAACGTCCACAATGATGCACTTGGCCAAAAAGGGCGTATGCGTTTTTTCCTGAATATATTCAGGAAAAAACGCATACGCCCTTTTTGGCCAACCAAGCAAGCTTGCAAAGGAAATCTGCACTACAATGAAGTCTCACTTCCCCCCGGTCAAAAGGGCCATCTGAAAAAAGTGTAAAATCCAGAAAGGCAGGACAGGCCATGGAGAACTGGGAGCCTTGTTATGCTGATGGGCGGGATGTAAATTGCCAACAGACACTCGGGAGAAGTGTATGGTGTTTCCTGAAACATCTAAAAAACAAAGCAACAGAGCCTAGGGCACTTCCACTTATGGTCCTATAGCTTAGGGAAATTAAAATCAAAAAGATACAGCCACCCCAATGTTTGGGACGCCTCTGTTTACAAGAACCTCGTTTACCGTACAAGTTCAATATCACAGAAAGTGAAAAATGGATAAAGAACTTGTGGTACTTACGTACAATGCAGTATCACTCAGCAGTGAAATCTATGTCATCAGGCCCGTAGCAGCACAATGAGTGGATTCAGGTACGATGATTCTAACTGAAATAAGTCACACAGAAAAAGAAACATCATAAGATATCAGTAATACACGGAATGTAAACTTGGCTACACAGGAACTGAATTACAGAACAGAACAGGGTCTCAAATTTAGAAAACCAACTTATGCTTGTTTAAGGGTAAAGGTGAGTTGGGGTGCTGCATAAAACCAGAGATTGAAATGAGCACAGATAAAGTTCCTTAAGCCAAATATGGAATAGACAAGAGCTACTCCTTGCTCAACGAAATGGACTCAACACCGCATATTAAACGCCTAAGAATGTACCTGACTCTTAAGTATCTTAAAACCTATGGATTGCTATGTCTCCGAAAGAGAATCAAGCATGTGTACAGGGACATAAACGCAGCAGTGATAGGATTGGAGAGGTTCGGTGAGCAAATGAAGACCCTTTGAAGTCATATTGCATGGTACCCATTCCACGGGTTTCAACTACCCAGGTTTAAGGTATTCTTCCTTCAGCTAAAACATGCATGTGGAACCTAGAGTATGATCAACCATGTGATCGGGAGACGTGTTCAAATATGTCTCAGTTTTCGTACCCTGGTACTCGGGTGCAACATTCCAGACGCTTTACTAACACTCTCCTGACTTGGAGAGTCAGTCCCTTTAACCTCCTGTTTGGCCCAGTTTGCAATTTCTGCGGAAGATGAACAGGAATAGCGAGAACCAATGAGAGACTAGCTGGAGGTGTCTGGACGGGCAAATGTAACTCTCATTTCCCACCAGGAAGAGGAAATAACCAAAGGCTCAGCGTGCCGTGCCGGAACCAGATTAGGGCCTGAAGCCATCCTGCGGTGTTGCGGCCAGCTCACAAGAAAACGAGTTGAAGAAAGGAGCTCAGGGGCACTGTAATTCACAAACCTGCAGAGTTATAAATGACAACTATCGTCCAAAAATATACTGAAGTAAGGCTGCCAAGAGGACTTGAAAGCGGGGCAGAATTGCAGGAAACCGATTTCAGGAGGTAGACTGGAATTGCATTGAAAGCATAGGAAAAGAGGCAGAACGTCCACAATGATGCACTTGGCCAAAAAGGGCGTATGCGTTTTTTCCTGAATATATTCAGGAAAAA
The DNA here is from genome assembly GCF_963455315.2 of Globicephala melas. Taxonomy (NCBI): domain Eukaryota; kingdom Metazoa; phylum Chordata; class Mammalia; order Artiodactyla; family Delphinidae; genus Globicephala; species Globicephala melas. Next base: position 55,516 of record NW_027207578.1, on the reverse strand, counting down.
ACGCATACGCCCTTTTTGGCCAACCAAGCAAGCTTGCAAAGGAAATCTGCACTACAATGAAGTCTCACTTCCCGCCGGTCAAAAGGGCCATCTGAAAAAAGTGTAAAATCCAGAAAGGCAGGACAGGCCATGGAGAACTGGGAGCCTTGTTATGCTGATGGGCGGGATGTAAACTGCCAACAGACACTCGGGAGAAGTGTATGGTGTTTCCTGAAACATCTAAAAAACAAAGCAACAGAGCCTAGGGCACTTCCACTTATGGTCCTATAGCTTAGGGAAATTAAAATCAAAAAGACACAGCCACCCCAATGTTTGGGACGCCTCTGTTTACAAGAACCTCGTTTACCGTACAAGTTCAATATCACAGAAAGTGAAAAATGGATAAAGAACTTGTGGTACTTACGTACAATGCAGTATCACTCAGCAGTGAAATCTATGTCATCAGGCCCGTAGCAGCACAATGAGTGGATTCAGGTACGATGATTCTAACTGAAATAAGTCACACAGAAAAAGAAACATCATAAGATATCAGTAATACACGGAATGTAAACTTGGCTACACAGGAACTGAATTACAGAACAGAAGAGGGTCTCAAATTTAGAAAACCAACTTATGCTTGTTTAAGGGTAAAGGTGAGTTGGGGTGCTGCATAAAACCAGAGATTGAAATGAGCACAGATAAAGTTCCTTAAGCCAAATATGGAATAGACAAGAGCTACTCCTTGCTCAACGAAATGGACTCAACACCGCATATTAAACGCCTAAGAATGTACCTGACTCTTAAGTATCTTAAAACCTATGGATTGCTATGTCTCCGAAAGAGAATCAAGCATGTGTACAGGGACATAAACGCAGCAGTGATAGGATTGGAGAGGTTCGGTGAGCAAATGAAGACCCTTTGAAGTCATATTGCATGGTACCCATTCCACGGGTTTCAACTACCCAGGTTTAAGGTATTCTTCCTTCAGCTAAAACATGCATGTGGAACCTAGAGTATGATCAACCATGTGATCGGGAGACGTGTTCAAATATGTCTCAGTTTTCGTACCCTGGTACTCGGGTGCAACATTCCAGACGCTTTACTAACACTCTCCCGACTTGGAGAGTCAGTCCCTTTAACCTCCTGTTTGGCCCAGTTTGCAATTTCTGCGGAAGATGAACAGGAATAGCGAGAACCAATGAGAGACTAGCTGGAGGTGTCTGGACGGGCAAATTTAACTCTCATTTCCCACCAGGAAGAGGAAATAACCAAAGGCTCAGCGTGCCGTGCCGGAACCAGATTAGGGCCTGAAGCCATCCTGCGGTGTTGCGGCCAGCTCACAAGAAAACGAGTTGAAGAAAGGAGCTCAGGGGCACTGTAATTCACAAACCTGCAGAGTTATAAATGCCAACTATCGTCCAAAAATATACTGAAGTAAGGCTGCCAAGAGGACTTGAAAGCGGGGCAGAATTGCAGGAAACCGATTTCAGGAGGTAGACTGGAATTGCATTGAAAGCATAGGAAAAGAGGCAGAACGTCCACAATGATGCACTTGGCCAAAAAGGGCGTATGCGTTTTTTCCTGAATATATTCAGGAAAGAACGCATACGCCCTTTTTGGCCAACCAAGCAAGCTTGCAAAGGAAATCTGCACTACAATGAAGTCTCACTTCCCCCCGGTCAAAAGGGCCATCTGAAAAAAGTGTAAAATCCAGAAAGGCAGGACAGGCCATGGAGAACTGGGAGCCTTGTTATGCTGATGGGCGGGATGTAAACTGCCAACAGACACTCGGGAGAAGTGTATGGTGTTTCCTGAAACATCTAAAAAACAAAGCAACAGAGCCTAGGGCACTTCCACTTATGGTCCTATAGCTTAGGGAAATTAAAATCAAAAAGACACAGCCACCCCAAAGTTTGGGACGCCTCTGTTTACAAGAACCTCGTTTACCGTACAAGTTCAATATCACAGAAAGTGAAAAATGGATAAAGAACTTCTGGTACTTACGTACAATGCAGTATCACTCAGCAGTGAAATCTATGTCATCAGGCCCGTAGCGGCACAATGAGTGGATTCAGGTACGATGATTCTAACTGAAATAAGTCACACAGAAAAAGAAACATCATAAGATATCAGTAATACACGGAATGTAAACTTGGCTACACAGGAACTGAATTACAGAACAGAACAGGGTCTCAAATTTAGAAAACCAACTTATGCTTGTTTAAGGGTAAAGGTGAGTTGGGGTGCTGCGTAAAACCGGAGATTGAAATGAGCACAGATAAAGTTCCTTAAGCCAAATATGGAATAGACAAGAGCTACTCCTTGCTCAACGAAATGGACTCAACACCGCATATTAAACGCCTAAGAATGTACAAGACTCTTAAGTATCTTAAAACCTATGGATTGCTATGTCTCCGAAAGAGAATCAAGCATGTGTACAGGGACATAAACGCAGCAGTGATAGGATTGGAGAGGTTCGGTGAGCAAATGAAGACCCTTAGAAGTCATATTGCATGGTACCCATTCCACGGGTTTCAACTACCCAGGTTTAAGGTATTCTTCCTTCAGCTAAAACATGCATGTGGAACCTAGAGTATGATCAACCATGTGATCGGGAGACGTGTTCAAATATGTCTCAGTTTTCGTACCCTGGTACTCGGGTGCAACATTCCAGACGCTTTACTAACACTCTCCCGACTTGGAGAGTCAGTCCCTTTAACCTCCTGTTTGGCCCAGTTTGCAATTTCTGCGGAAGATGAACAGGAATAGCGAGAACCAATGAGAGACTAGCTGGAGGTGTCTGGACGGGCAAATTAAACTCTCATTTCCCACCAGGAAGAGGAAATAACCAAAGGCTCAGCGTGCCGTGCCGGAACCAGATTAGGGCCTGAAGCCATCCTGCGGTGTTGCGGCCAGCTCACAAGAAAACGAGTTGAAGAAAGGAGCTCAGGGACACTGTAATTCACAAACCTGCAGAGTTATAAATGACAGCTATCGTCCAAAAATATACTGAAGTAAGGCTGCCAAGAGGACTTGAAAGCGGGGCAGAATTGCAGGAAACCGATTTCAGGAGGTAGACTGGAATTGCATTGAAAGCATAGGAAAAGAGGCAGAACGTCCACAATGATGCACTTGGCCAAAAAGGGCGTATGCGTTTTTTCCTGAATATATTCAGGAAAAAACGCATACGCCCTTTTTGGCCAACCAAGCAAGCTTGCAAAGGAAATCTGCACTACAATGAAGTCTCACTTCCCCCCGGTCAAAAGGGCCATCTGAAAAAAGTGTAAAATCCAGAAAGGCAGGACAGGCCATGGAGAACTGGGAGCCTTGTTATGCTGATGGGCGGGATGTAAACTGCCAACAGACACTCGGGAGAAGTGTATGGTGTTTCCTGAAACATCTAAAAAACAAAGCAACAGAGCCTAGGGCACTTCCACTTATGGTCCTATAGCTTAGGGAAATTAAAATCAAAAAGACACAGCCACCCCAATGTTTGGGACGCCTCTGTTTACAAGAACCTCGTTTACCGTACAAGTTCAATATCACAGAAAGTGAAAAATGGATAAAGAACTTGTGGTACTTACGTACAATGCAGTATCACTCAGCAGTGAAATCTATGTCATCAGGCCCGTAGCAGCACAATGAGTGGATTCAGGTACGATGAATCTAACTGAAATAAGTCACACAGAAAAAGAAACATCATAAGATATCAGTAATACACGGAATGTAAACTTGGCTACACAGGAACTGAATTACAGAACAGAACAGGGTCTCAAATTTAGAAAACCAACTTATGCTTGCTTAAGGGTAAAGGTGAGTTGGGGTGCTGCATAAAACCAGAGATTGAAATGAGCACAGATAAAGTTCCTTAAGCCAAATATGGAATAGACAAGAGCTACTCCTTGCTCAACGAAATGGACTCAACACCGCATATTAAACGCCTAAGAATGTACCTGACTCTTAAGTATCTTAAAACCTATGGATTGCTATGTCTCCGAAAGAGAATCAAGCATGTGTACAGGGACATAAACGCAGCAGTGATAGGATTGGAGAGGTTCGGTGAGCAAATGAAGACCCTTTGAAGTCATATTGCATGGTACCCATTCCACGGGTTTCAACTACCCAGGTTTAAGGTATTCTTCCTTCAGCTAAAACATGCATGTGGAACCTAGAGTATGATCAACCATGTGATCGGGAGACGTGTTCAAATATGTCTCAGTTTTCGTACCCTGGTACTCGGGTGCAACATTCCAGACGCTTTACTAACACTCTCCCGACTTGGAGAGTCAGTCCCTTTAACCTCCTGTTTGGCCCAGTTTGCAATTTCTGCGGAAGATGAACAGGAATAGCGAGAACCAATGAGAGACTAGCTGGAGGTGTCTGGACGGGCAAATTTAACTCTCATTTCCCACCAGGAAGAGGAAATAACCAAAGGCTCAGCGTGCCGTGCCGGAACCAGATTAGGGCCTGAAGCCATCCTGCGGTGTTGCGGCCAGCTCACAAGAAAACGAGTTGAAGAAAGGAGCTCAGGGGCACTGTAATTCACAAACCTGCAGAGTTATAAATGACAGCTATCGTCCAAAAATATACTGAAGTAAGGCTGCCAAGAGGACTTGAAAGCGGGGCAGAATTGCAGGAAACCGATTTCAGGAGGTAGACTGGAATTGCATTGAAAGCATAGGAAAAGAGGCAGAACGTCCACAATGATGCACTTGGCCAAAAAGGGCGTATGCGTTTTTTCCTGAATATATTCAGGAAAAAACGCATACGCCCTTTTTGGCCAACCAAGCAAGCTTGCAAAGGAAATCTGCACTACAATGAAGTCTCACTTCCCCCCGGTCAAAAGGGCCATCTGAAAAAAGTGTAAAATCCAGAAAGGCAGGACAGGCCATGGAGAACTGGGAGCCTTGTTATGCTGATGGGCGGGATGTAAACTGCCAACAGACACTCGGGAGAAGTGTATGGTGTTTCCTGAAACATCTAAAAAACAAAGCAACAGAGCCTAGGGCACTTCCACTTATGGTCCTATAGCTTAGGGAAATTAAAATCAAAAAGACACAGCCACCCCAATGTTTGGGACGCCTCTGTTTACAAGAACCTCGTTTACCGTACAAGTTCAATATCACAGAAAGTGAAAAATGGATAAAGAACTTGTGGTACTTACGTACAATGCAGTATCACTCAGCAGTGAAATCTATGTCATCAGGCCCGTAGCAGCACAATGAGTGGATTCAGGTACGATGATTCTAACTGAAATAAGTCACACAGAAAAAGAAACATCATAAGATATCAGTAATACACGGAATGTAAACTTGGCTACACAGGAACTGAATTACAGAACAGAACAGGGTCTCAAATTTAGAAAACCAACTTATGCTTGCTTAAGGGTAAAGGTGAGTTGGGGTGCTGCATAAAACCAGAGATTGAAATGAGCACAGATAAAGTTCCTTAAGCCAAATATGGAATAGACAAGAGCTACTCCTTGCTCAACGAAATGGACTCAACACCGCATATTAAACGCCTAAGAATGTACCTGACTCTTAAGTATCTTAAAACCTATGGATTGCTATGTCTCCGAAAGAGAATCAAGCATGTGTACAGGGACATAAACGCAGCAGTGATAGGATTGGAGAGGTTCGGTGAGCAAATGAAGACCCTTTGAAGTCATATTGCATGGTACCCATTCCACGGGTTTCAACTACCCAGGTTTAAGGTATTCTTCCTTCAGCTAAAACATGCATGTGGAACCTAGAGTATGATCAACCATGTGATCGGGAGACGTGTTCAAATATGTCTCAGTTTTCGTACCCTGGTACTCGGGTGCAACATTCCAGACGCTTTACTAACACTCTCCCGACTTGGAGAGTCAGTCCCTTTAACCTCCTGTTTGGCCCAGTTTGCAATTTCTGCGGAAGATGAACAGGAATAGCGAGAACCAATGAGAGACTAGCTGGAGGTGTCTGGACGGGCAAATTTAACTCTCATTTCCCACCAGGAAGAGGAAATAACCAAAGGCTCAGCGTGCCGTGCCGGAACCAGATTAGGGCCTGAAGCCATCCTGCGGTGTTGCGGCCAGCTCACAAGAAAACGAGTTGAAGAAAGGAGCTCAGGGGCACTGTAATTCACAAACCTGCAGAGTTATAAATGACAACTATCGTCCAAAAATATACTGAAGTAAGGCTGCCAAGAGGACTTGAAAGCGGGGCAGAATTGCAGGAAACCGATTTCAGGAGGTAGACTGGAATTGCATTGAAAGCATAGGAAAAGAGGCAGAACGTCCACAATGATGCACTTGGCCAAAAAGGGCGTATGCGTTTTTTCCTGAATATATTCAGGAAAGAACGCATACGCCCTTTTTGGCCAACCAAGCAAGCTTGCAAAGGAAATCTGCACTACAATGAAGTCTCACTTCCCCCCGGTCAAAAGGGCCATCTGAAAAAAGTGTAAAATCCAGAAAGGCAGGACAGGCCATGGAGACCTGGGAGCCTTGTTATGCTGATGGGCGGGATGTAAACTGCCAACAGACACTCGGGAGAAGTGTATGGTGTTTCCTGAAACATCTAAAAAACAAAGCAACAGAGCCTAGGGCACTTCCACTTATGGTCCTATAGCTTAGGGAAATTAAAATCAAAAAGACACAGCCACCCCAATGTTTGGGACGCCTCTGTTTACAAGAACCTCGTTTACCGTACAAGTTCAATATCACAGAAAGTGAAAAATGGATAAAGAACTTGTGGTACTTACGTACAATGCAGTATCACTCAGCAGTGAAATCTATGTCATCAGGCCCGTAGCAGCACAATGAGTGGATTCAGGTACGATGATTCTAACTGAAATAAGTCACACAGAAAAAGAAACATCATAAGATATCAGTAATACACGGAATGTAAACTTGGCTACACAGGAACTGAATTACAGAACAGAACAGGGTCTCAAATTTAGAAAACCAACTTATGCTTGTTTAAGGGTAAAGGTGAGTTGGGGTGCTGCATAAAACCAGAGATTGAAATGAGCACAGATAAAGTTCCTTAAGCCAAATATGGAATAGACAAGAGCTACTCCTTGCTCAACGAAATGGACTCAACACCGCATATTAAACGCCTAAGAATGTACCTGACTCTTAAGTATCTTAAAACCTATGGATTGCTATGTCTCCGAAAGAGAATCAAGCATGTGTACAGGGACATAAACGCAGCAGTGATAGGATTGGAGAGGTTCGGTGAGCAAATGAAGACCCTTTGAAGTCATATTGCATGGTACCCATTCCACGGGTTTCAACTACCCAGGTTTAAGGTATTCTTCCTTCAGCTAAAACATGCATGTGGAACCTAGAGTATGATCAACCATGTGATCGGGAGACGTGTTCAAATATGTCTCAGTTTTCGTACCCTGGTACTCGGGTGCAACATTCCAGACGCTTTACTAACACTCTCCCGACTTGGAGAGTCAGTCCCTTTAACCTCCTGTTTGGCCCAGTTTGCAATTTCTGCGGAAGATGAACAGGAATAGCGAGAACCAATGAGAGACTAGCTGGAGGTGTCTGGACGGGCAAATTTAACTCTCATTTCCCACCAGGAAGAGGAAATAACCAAAGGCTCAGCGTGCCGTGCCGGAACCAGATTAGGGCCTGAGGCCATCCTGCGGTGTTGCGGCCAGCTCACAAGAAAACGAGTTGAAGAAAGGAGCTCAGGGGCACTGTAATTCACAAACCTGCAGAGTTATAAATGACAACTATCGTCCAAAAATATACTGAAGTAAGGCTGCCAAGAGGACTTGAAAGCGGGGCAGAATTGCAGGAAACCGATTTCAGGAGGTAGACTGGAATTGCATTGAAAGCATAGGAAAAGAGGCAGAACGTCCACAATGATGCACTTGGCCAAAAAGGGCGTATGCGTTTTTTCCTGAATATATTCAGGAAAAAACGCATACGCCCTTTTTGGCCAACCAAGCAAGCTTGCAAAGGAAATCTGCACTACAATGAAGTCTCACTTCCCCCCGGTCAAAAGGGCCATCTGAAAAAAGTGTAAAATCCAGAAAGGCAGGACAGGCCATGGAGAACTGGGAGCCTTGTTATGCTGATGGGTGGGATGTAAACTGCCAACAGACACTCGGGAGAAGTGTATGGTGTTTCCTGAAACATCTAAAAAACAAAGCAACAGAGCCTAGGGCACTTCCACTTATGGTCCTATAGCTTAGGGAAATTAAAATCAAAAAGACACAGCCACCCCAAAGTTTGGGACGCCTCTGTTTACAAGAACCTCGTTTACCGTACAAGTTCAATATCACAGAAAGTGAAAAATGGATAAAGAACTTCTGGTACTTACGTACAATGCAGTATCACTCAGCAGTGAAATCTATGTCATCAGGCCCGTAGCGGCACAATGAGTGGATTCAGGTACGATGATTCTAACTGAAATAAGTCACACAGAAAAAGAAACATCATAAGATATCAGTAATACACGGAATGTAAACTTGGCTACACAGGAACTGAATTACAGAACAGAACAGGGTCTCAAATTTAGAAAACCAACTTATGCTTGTTTAAGGGTAAAGGTGAGTTGGGGTGCTGCATAAAACCAGAGATTGAAATGAGCACAGATAAAGTTCCTTAAGCCAAATATGGAATAGACAAGAGCTACTCCTTGCTCAACGAAATGGACTCAACACCGCATATTAAACGCCTAAGAATGTACCTGACTCTTAAGTATCTTAAAACGTATGGATTGCTATGTCTCCGAAAGAGAATCAAGCATGTGTACAGGGACATAAACGCAGCAGTGATAGGATTGGAGAGGTTCGGTGAGCAAATGAAGACCCTTAGAAGTCATATTGCATGGTACCCATTCCACGGGTTTCAACTACCCAGGTTTAAGGTATTCTTCCTTCAGCTAAAACATGCATGTGGAACCTAGAGTATGATCAACCATGTGATCGGGAGACGTGTTCAAATATGTCTCAGTTTTCGTACCCTGGTACTCGGGTGCAACATTCCAGACGCTTTACTAACACTCTCCCGACTTGGAGAGTCAGTCCCTTTAACCTCCTGTTTGGCCCAGTTTGCAATTTCTGCGGAAGATGAACAGGAATAGCGAGAACCAATGAGAGACTAGCTGGAGGTGTCTGGACGGGCAAATTTAACTCTCATTTCCCACCAGGAAGAGGAAATAACCAAAGGCTCAGCGTGCCGTGCCGGAACCAGATTAGGGCCTGAAGCCATCCTGCGGTGTTGCGGCCAGCTCACAAGAAAACGAGTTGAAGAAAGGAGCTCAGGGGCACTGTAATTCACAAACCTGCAGAGTTATAAATGACAGCTATCGTCCAAAAATATACTGAAGTAAGGCTGCCAAGAGGACTTGAAAGCGGGGCAGAATTGCAGGAAACCGATTTCAGGAGGTAGACTGGAATTGCATTGAAAGCATAGGAAAAGAGGCAGAACGTCCACAATGATGCACTTGGCCAAAAAGGGCGTATGCGTTTTTTCCTGAATATATTCAGGAAAAAACGCATACGCCCTTTTTGGCCAACCAAGCAAGCTTGCAAAGGAAATCTGCACTACAATGAAGTCTCACTTCCCCCCGGTCAAAAGGGCCATCTGAAAAAAGTGTAAAATCCAGAAAGGCAGGACAGGCCATGGAGAACTGGGAGCCTTGTTATGCTGATGGGCGGGATGTAAACTGCCAACAGACACTCGGGAGAAGTGTATGGTGTTTCCTGAAACATCTAAAAAACAAAGCAACAGAGCCTAGGGCACTTCCACTTATGGTCCTATAGCTTAGGGAAATTAAAATCAAAAAGACACAGCCACCCCAATGTTTGGGACGCCTCTGTTTACAAGAACCTCGTTTACCGTACAAGTTCAATATCACAGAAAGTGAAAAATGGATAAAGAACTTGTGGTACTTACGTACAATGCAGTATCGCTCAGCAGTGAAATCTATGTCATCAGGCCCGTAGCAGCACAATGAGTGGATTCAGGTACGATGATTCTAACTGAAATAAGTCACACAGAAAAAGAAACATCATAAGATATCAGTAATACACGGAATGTAAACTTGGCTACACAGGAACTGAATTACAGAACAGAACAGGGTCTCAAATTTAGAAAACCAACTTATGCTTGTTTAAGGGTAAAGGTGAGTTGGGGTGCTGCATAAAACCAGAGATTGAAATGAGCACAGATAAAGTTCCTTAAGCCAAATATGGAATAGACAAGAGCTACTCCTTGCTCAACGAAATGGACTCAACACCGCATATTAAACGCCTAAGAATGTACCTGACTCTTAAGTATCTTAAAACCTATGGATTGCTATGTCTCCGAAAGAGAATCAAGCATGTGTACAGGGACATAAACGCAGCAGTGATAGGATTGGAGAGGTTCGGTGAGCAAATGAAGACCCTTTGAAGTCATATTGCATGGTACCCATTCCACGGGTTTCAACTACCCAGGTTTAAGGTATTCTTCCTTCAGCTAAAACATGCATGTGGAACCTAGAGTATGATCAACCATGTGATCGGGAGACGTGTTCAAATATGTCTCAGTTTTCGTACCCTGGTACTCGGGTGCAACATTCCAGACGCTTTACTAACACTCTCCCGACTTGGAGAGTCAGTCCCTTTAACCTCCTGTTTGGCCCAGTTTGCAATTTCTGCGGAAGATGAACAGGAATAGCGAGAACCAATGAGAGACTAGCTGGAGGTGTCTGGACGGGCAAATTTAACTCTCATTTCCCACCAGGAAGAGGAAATAACCAAAGGCTCAGCGTGCCGTGCCGGAACCAGATTAGGGCCTGAAGCCATCCTGCGGTGTTGCGGCCAGCTCACAAGAAAACGAGTTGAAGAAAGGAGCTCAGGGGCACTGTAATTCACAAACCTGCAGAGTTATAAATGACAACTATCGTCCAAAAATATACTGAAGTAAGGCTGCCAAGAGGACTTGAAAGCGGGGCAGAATTGCAGGAAACCGATTTCAGGAGGTAGACTGGAATTGCATTGAAAGCATAGGAAAAGAGGCAGAACGTCCACAATGATGCACTTGGCCAAAAAGGGCGTATGCGTTTTTTCCTGAATATATTCAGGAAAGAACGCATACGCCCTTTTTGGCCAACCAAGCAAGCTTGCAAAGGAAATCTGCACTACAATGAAGTCTCACTTCCCCCCGGTCAAAAGGGCCATCTGAAAAAAGTGTAAAATCCAGAAAGGCAGGACAGGCCATGGAGAACTGGGAGCCTTGTTATGCTGATGGGCGGGATGTAAACTGCCAACAGACACTCGGGAGAAGTGTATGGTGTTTCCTGAAACATCTAAAAAACAAAGCAACAGAGCCTAGGGCACTTCCACTTATGGTCCTATAGCTTAGGGAAATTAAAATCAAAAAGACACAGCCACCCCAATGTTTGGGACGCCTCTGTTTACAAGAACCTCGTTTACCGTACAAGTTCAATATCACAGAAAGTGAAAAATGGATAAAGAACTTGTGGTACTTACGTACAATGCAGTATCGCTCAGCAGTGAAATCTATGTCATCAGGCCCGTAGCAGCACAATGAGTGGATTCAGGTACGATGATTCTAACTGAAATAAGTCACACAGAAAAAGAAACATCATAAGATATCAGTAATACACGGAATGTAAACTTGGCTACACAGGAACTGAATTACAGAACAGAACAGGGTCTCAAATTTAGAAAACCAACTTATGCTTGCTTAAGGGTAAAGGTGAGTTGGGGTGCTGCATAAAACCAGAGATTGAAATGAGCACAGATAAAGTTCCTTAAGCCAAATATGGAATAGACAAGAGCTACTCCTTGCTCAACGAAATGGACTCAACACCGCATATTAAACGCCTAAGAATGTACCTGACTCTTAAGTATCTTAAAACCTATGGATTGCTATGTCTCCGAAAGAGAATCAAGCATGTGTACAGGGACATAAACGCAGCAGTGATAGGATTGGAGAGGTTCGGTGAGCAAATGAAGACCCTTTGAAGTCATATTGCATGGTACCCATTCCACGGGTTTCAACTACCCAGGTTTAAGGTATTCTTCCTTCAGCTAAAACATGCATGTGGAACCTAGAGTATGATCAACCATGTGATCGGGAGACGTGTTCAAATATGTCTCAGTTTTCGTACCCTGGTACTCGGGTGCAACATTCCAGACGCTTTACTAACACTCTCCCGACTTGGAGAGTCAGTCCCTTTAACCTCCTGTTTGGCCCAGTTTGCAATTTCTGCGGAAGATGAACAGGAATAGCGAGAACCAATGAGAGACTAGCTGGAGGTGTCTGGACGGGCAAATTTAACTCTCATTTCCCACCAGGAAGAGGAAATAACCAAAGGCTCAGCGTGCCGTGCCAGAACCAGATTAGGGCCTGAAGCCATCCTGCGGTGTTGCGGCCAGCTCACAAGAAAACGAGTTGAAGAAAGGAGCTCAGGGGCACTGTAATTCACAAACCTGCAGAGTTATAAATGACAACTATCGTCCAAAAATATACTGAAGTAAGGCTGCCAAGAGGACTTGAAAGCGGGGCAGAATTGCAAGAAACCGATTTCAGGAGGTAGACTGGAATTGCATTGAAAGCATAGGAAAAGAGGCAGAACGTCCACAATGATGCACTTGGCCAAAAAGGGCGTATGCGTTTTTTCCTGAATATATTCAGGAAAGAACGCATACGCCCTTTTTGGCCAACGAAGCAAGCTTGCAAAGGAAATCTGCACTACAATGAAGTCTCACTTCCCCCCGGTCAAAAGGGCCATCTGAAAAAAGTGTAAAATCCAGAAAGGCAGGACAGGCCATGGAGAACTGGGAGCCTTGTTATGCTGATGGGCGGGATGTAAACTGCCAACAGACACTCGGGAGAAGTGTATGGTGTTTCCTGAAACATCTAAAAAACAAAGCAACAGAGCCTAGGGCACTTCCACTTATGGTCCTATAGCTTAGGGAAATTAAAATCAAAAAGACACAGCCACCCCAATGTTTGGGACGCCTCTGTTTACAAGAACCTCGTTTACCGTACAAGTTCAATATCACAGAAAGTGAAAAATGGATAAAGAACTTGTGGTACTTACGTACAATGCAGTATCACTCAGCAGTGAAATCTATGTCATCAGGCCCGTAGCAGCACAATGAGTGGATTCAGGTACGATGATTCTAACTGAAATAAGTCACACAGAAAAAGAAACATCATAAGATATCAGTAATACACGGAATGTAAACTTGGCTACACAGGAACTGAATTACAGAACAGAACAGGGTCTCAAATTCAGAAAACCAACTTATGCTTGTTTAAGGGTAAAGGTGAGTTGGGGTGCTGCATAAAACCAGAGATTGAAATGAGCACAGATAAAGTTCCTTAAGCCAAATATGGAATAGACAAGAGCTACTCCTTGCTCAACGAAATGGACTCAACACCGCATATTAAACGCCTAAGAATGTACCTGACTCTTAAGTATCTTAAAACCTATGGATTGCTATGTCTCCGAAAGAGAATCAAGCATGTGTACAGGGACATAAACGCAGCAGTGATAGGATTGGAGAGGTTCGGTGAGCAAATGAAGACCCTTTGAAGTCATATTGCATGGTACCCATTCCACGGGTTTCAACTACCCAGGTTTAAGGTATTCTTCCTTCAGCTAAAACATGCATGTGGAACCTAGAGTATGATCAACCATGTGATCGGGAGACGTGTTCAAATATGTCTCAGTTTTCGTACCCTGGTACTCGGGTGCAACATTCCAGACGCTTTACTAACACTCTCCCGACTTGGAGAGTCAGTCCCTTTAACCTCCTGTTTGGCCCAGTTTGCAATTTCTGCGGAAGATGAACAGGAATAGCGAGAACCAATGAGAGACTAGCTGGAGGTGTCTGGACGGGCAAATTTAACTCTCATTTCCCACCAGGAAGAGGAAATAACCAAAGGCTCAGCGTGCCGTGCCGGAACCAGATTAGGGCCTGAAGCCATCCTGCGGTGTTGCGGCCAGCTCACAAGAAAACGAGTTGAAGAAAGGAGCTCAGGGGCACTGTAATTCACAAACCTGCAGAGTTATAAATGACAACTATCGTCCAAAAATATACTGAAGTAAGGCTGCCAAGAGGACTTGAAAGCGGGGCAGAATTGCAGGAAACCGATTTCAGGAGGTAGACTGGAATTGCATTGAAAGCATAGGAAAAGAGGCAGAACGTCCACAATGATGCACTTGGCCAAAAAGGGCGTATGCGTTTTTTCCTGAATATATTCAGGAAAGAACGCATACGCCCTTTTTGGCCAACGAAGCAAGCTTGCAAAGGAAATCTGCACTACAATGAAGTCTCACTTCCCCCCGGTCAAAAGGGCCATCTGAAAAAAGTGTAAAATCCAGAAAGGCAGGACAGGCCATGGAGAACTGGGAGCCTTGTTATGCTGATGGGCGGGATGTAAACTGCCAACAGACACTCGGGAGAAGTGTATGGTGTTTCCTGAAACATCTAAAAAACAAAGCAACAGAGCCTAGGGCACTTCCACTTATGGTCCTATAGCTTAGGGAAATTAAAATCAAAAAGACACAGCCACCCCAATGTTTGGGACGCCTCTGTTTACAAGAACCTCGTTTACCGTACAAGTTCAATATCACAGAAAGTGAAAAATGGATAAAGAACTTGTGGTACTTACGTACAATGCAGTATCACTCAGCAGTGAAATCTATGTCATCAGGCCCGTAGCAGCACAATGAGTGGATTCAGGTACGATGATTCTAACTGAAATAAGTCACACAGAAAAAGAAACATCATAAGATATCAGTAATACACGGAATGTAAACTTGGCTACACAGGAACTGAATTACAGAACAGAACAGGGTCTCAAATTTAGAAAACCAACTTATGCTTGTTTAAGGGTAAAGGTGAGTTGGGGTGCTGCATAAAACCAGAGATTGAAATGAGCACAGATAAAGTTCCTTAAGCCAAATATGGAATAGACAAGAGCTACTCCTTGCTCAACGAAATGGACTCAACACCGCATATTAAACGCCTAAGAATGTACCTGACTCTTAAGTATCTTAAAACCTATGGATTGCTATGTCTCCGAAAGAGAATCAAGCATGTGTACAGGGACATAAACGCAGCAGTGATAGGATTGGAGAGGTTCGGTGAGCAAATGAAGACCCTTAGAAGTCATATTGCATGGTACCCATTCCACGGGTTTCAACTACCCAGGTTTAAGGTATTCTTCCTTCAGCTAAAACATGCATGTGGAACCTAGAGTATGATCAACCATGTGATCGGGAGACGTGTTCAAATATGTCTCAGTTTTCGTACCCTGGTACTCGGGTGCAACATTCCAGACGCTTTACTAACACTCTCCCGACTTGGAGAGTCAGTCCCTTTAACCTCCTGTTTGGCCCAGTTTGCAATTTCTGCGGAAGATGAACAGGAATAGCGAGAACCAATGAGAGACTAGCTGGAGGTGTCTGGACGGGCAAATTTAACTCTCATTTCCCACCAGGAAGAGGAAATAACCAAAGGCTCAGCGTGCCGTGCCGGAACCAGATTAGGGCCTGAAGCCATCCTGCGGTGTTGCGGCCAGCTCACAAGAAAACGAGTTGAAGAAAGGAGCTCAGGGGCACTGTAATTCACAAACCTGCAGAGTTATAAATGACAGCTATCGTCCAAAAATATACTGAAGTAAGGCTGCCAAGAGGACTTGAAAGCGGGGCAGAATTGCAGGAAACCGATTTCAGGAGGTAGACTGGAATTGCATTGAAAGCATAGGAAAAGAGGCAGAACGTCCACAATGATGCACTTGGCCAAAAAGGGCGTATGCGTTTTTTCCTGAATATATTCAGGAAAAAACGCATACGCCCTTTTTGGCCAACCAAGCAAGCTTGCAAAGGAAATCTGCACTACAATGAAGTCTCACTTCCCCCCGGTCAAAAGGGCCATCTGAAAAAAGTGTAAAATCCAGAAAGGCAGGACAGGCCATGGAGAACTGGGAGCCTTGTTATGCTGATGGGCGGGATGTAAACTGCCAACAGACACTCGGGAGAAGTGTATGGTGTTTCCTGAAACATCTAAAAAACAAAGCAACAGAGCCTAGGGCACTTCCACTTATGGTCCTATAGCTTAGGGAAATTAAAATCAAAAAGACACAGCCACCCCAATGTTTGGGACGCCTCTGTTTACAAGAACCTCGTTTACCGTACAAGTTCAATATCACAGAAAGTGAAAAATGGATAAAGAACTTGTGGTACTTACGTACAATGCAGTATCGCTCAGCAGTGAAATCTATGCCATCAGGCCCGTAGCAGCACAATGAGTGGATTCAGGTACGATGATTCTAACTGAAATAAGTCACACAGAAAAAGAAACATCATAAGATATCAGTAATACACGGAATGTAAACTTGGCTACACAGGAACTGAATTACAGAACAGAACAGGGTCTCAAATTTAGAAAACCAACTTATGCTTGTTTAAGGGTAAAGGTGAGTTGGGGTGCTGCATAAAACCAGAGATTGAAATGAGCACAGATAAAGTTCCTTAAGCCAAATATGGAATAGACAAGAGCTACTCCTTGCTCAACGAAATGGACTCAACACCGCATATTAAACGCCTAAGAATGTACCTGACTCTTAAGTATCTTAAAACGTATGGATTGCTATGTCTCCGAAAGAGAATCAAGCATGTGTACAGGGACATAAACGCAGAAGTGATAGGATTGGAGAGGTTCGGTGAGCAAATGAAGACCCTTTGAAGTCATATTGCATGGTACCCATTCCACGGGTTTCAACTACCCAGGTTTAAGGTATTCTTCCTTCAGCTAAAACATGCATGTGGAACCTAGAGTATGATCAACCATGTGATCGGGAGACGTGTTCAAATATGTCTCAGTTTTCGTACCCTGGTACTCGGGTGCAACATTCCAGACGCTTTACTAACACTCTCCCGACTTGGAGAGTCAGTCCCTTTAACCTCCTGTTTGGCCCAGTTTGCAATTTCTGCGGAAGATGAACAGGAATAGCGAGAACCAATGAGAGACTAGCTGGAGGTGTCTGGACGGGCAAATTTAACTCTCATTTCCCACCAGGAAGAGGAAATAACCAAAGGCTCAGCGTGCCGTGCCGGAACCAGATTAGGGCCTGAAGCCATCCTGCGGTGTTGCGGCCAGCTCACAAGAAAACGAGTTGAAGAAAGGAGCTCAGGGGCACTGTAATTCACAAACCTGCAGAGTTATAAATGACAACTATCGTCCAAAAATATACTGAAGTAAGGCTGCCAAGAGGACTTGAAAGCGGGGCAGAATTGCAGGAAACCGATTTCAGGAGGTAGACTGGAATTGCATTGAAAGCATAGGAAAAGAGGCAGAACGTCCACAATGATGCACTTGGCCAAAAAGGGCGTATGCGTTTTTTCCTGAATATATTCAGGAAAGAACGCATACGCCCTTTTTGGCCAACCAAGCAAGCTTGCAAAGGAAATCTGCACTACAATGAAGTCTCACTTCCCCCCGGTCAAAAGGGCCATCTGAAAAAAGTGTAAAATCCAGAAAGGCAGGACAGGCCATGGAGAACTGGGAGCCTTGTTATGCTGATGGGCGGGATGTAAACTGCCAACAGACACTCGGGAGAAGTGTATGGTGTTTCCTGAAACATCTAAAAAACAAAGCAACAGAGCCTAGGGCACTTCCACTTATGGTCCTATAGCTTAGGGAAATTAAAATCAAAAAGACACAGCCACCCCAATGTTTGGGACGCCTCTGTTTACAAGAACCTCGTTTACCGTACAAGTTCAATATCACAGAAAGTGAAAAATGGATAAAGAACTTGTGGTACTTACGTACAATGCAGTATCGCTCAGCAGTGAAATCTATGCCATCAGGCCCGTAGCAGCACAATGAGTGGATTCAGGTACGATGATTCTAACTGAAATAAGTCACACAGAAAAAGAAACATCATAAGATATCAGTAATACACGGAATGTAAACTTGGCTACACAGGAACTGAATTACAGAACAGAACAGGGTCTCAAATTTAGAAAACCAACTTATGCTTGTTTAAGGGTAAAGGTGAGTTGGGGTGCTGCATAAAACCAGAGATTGAAATGAGCACAGATAAAGTTCCTTAAGCCAAATATGGAATAGACAAGAGCTACTCCTTGCTCAACGAAATGGACTCAACACCGCATATTAAACGCCTAAGAATGTACCTGACTCTTAAGTATCTTAAAACCTATGGATTGCTATGTCTCCGAAAGAGAATCAAGCATGTGTACAGGGACATAAACGCAGCAGTGATAGGATTGGAGAGGTTCGGTGAGCAAATGAAGACCCTTTGAAGTCATATTGCATGGTACCCATTCCACGGGTTTCAACTACCCAGGTTTAAGGTATTCTTCCTTCAGCTAAAACATGCATGTGGAACCTAGAGTATGATCAACCATGTGATCGGGAGACGTGTTCAAATATGTCTCAGTTTTCGTACCCTGGTACTCGGGTGCAACATTCCAGACGCTTTACTAACACTCTCCCGACTTGGAGAGTCAGTCCCTTTAACCTCCTGTTTGGCCCAGTTTGCAATTTCTGCGGAAGATGAACAGGAATAGCGAGAACCAATGAGAGACTAGCTGGAGGTGTCTGGACGGGCAAATTTAACTCTCATTTCCCACCAGGAAGAGGAAATAACCAAAGGCTCAGCGTGCCGTGCCGGAACCAGATTAGGGCCTGAAGCCATCCTGCGGTGTTGCGGCCAGCTCACAAGAAAACGAGTTGAAGAAAGGAGCTCAGGGGCACTGTAATTCACAAACCTGCAGAGTTATAAATGACAGCTATCGTCCAAAAATATACTGAAGTAAGGCTGCCAAGAGGACTTGAAAGCGGGGCAGAATTGCAGGAAACCGATTTCAGGAGGTAGACTGGAATTGCATTGAAAGCATAGGAAAAGAGGCAGAACGTCCACAATGATGCACTTGGCCAAAAAAGGCGTATGCGTTTTTTCCTGAATATATTCAGGAAAAAACGCATACGCCCTTTTTGGCCAACCAAGCAAGCTTGCAAAGGAAATCTGCACTACAATGAAGTCTCACTTCCCCCCGGTCAAAAGGGCCATCTGAAAAAAGTGTAAAATCCAGAAAGGCAGGACAGGCCATGGAGAACTGGGAGCCTTGTTATGCTGATGGGCGGGATGTAAACTGCCAACAGACACTCGGGAGAAGTGTATGGTGTTTCCTGAAACATCTAAAAAACAAAGCAACAGAGCCTAGGGCACTTCCACTTATGGTCCTATAGCTTAGGGAAATTAAAATCAAAAAGACACAGCCACCCCAATGTTTGGGACGCCTCTGTTTACAAGAACCTCGTTTACCATACAAGTTCAATATCACAGAAAGTGAAAAATGGATAAAGAACTTGTGGTACTTACGTACAATGCAGTATCGCTGAGCAGTGAAATCTATGTCATCAGGCCCGTAGCAGCACAATGAGTGGATTCAGGTACGATGATTCTAACTGAAATAAGTCACACAGAAAAAGAAACATCATAAGATATCAGTAATACATGGAATGTAAACTTGGCTACACAGGAACTGAATTACAGAACAGAACAGGGTCTCAAATTTAGAAAACCAACTTATGCTTGTTTAAGGGTAAAGGTGAGTTGGAGTGCTGCATAAAACCAGAGATTGAAATGAGCACAGATAAAGTTCCTTAAGCCAAATATGGAATAGACAAGAGCTACTCCTTGCTCAACGAAATGGACTCAACACCGCATATTAAACGCCTAAGAATGTACCTGACTCTTAAGTATCTTAAAACCTATGGATTGCTATGTCTCCGAAAGAGAATCAAGCATGTGTACAGGGACATAAACGCAGCAGTGATAGGATTGGAGAGGTTCGGTGAGCAAATGAACACCCTTAGAAGTCATATTGCATGGTACCCATTCCACGGGTTTCAACTACCCAGGTTTAAGGTATTCTTCCTTCAGCTAAAACATGCATGTGGAACCTAGAGTATGATCAACCATGTGATCGGGAGACGTGTTCAAATATGTCTCAGTTTTCGTACCCTGGTACTCGGGTGCAACATTCCAGACGCTTTACTAACACTCTCCCGACTTGGAGAGTCAGTCCCTTTAACCTCCTGTTTGGCCCAGTTTGCAATTTCTGCGGAAGATGAACAGGAATAGCGAGAACCAATGAGAGACTAGCTGGAGGTGTCTGGACGGGCAAATTTAACTCTCATTTCCCACCAGGAAGAGGAAATAACCAAAGGCTCAGCGTGCCGTGCCGGAACCAGATTAGGGCCTGAAGCCATCCTGCGGTGTTGCGGCCAGCTCACAAGAAAACGAGTTGAAGAAAGGAGCTCAGGGGCACTGTAATTCACAAACCTGCAGAGTTATAAATGACAGCTATCGTCCAAAAATATACTGAAGTAAGGCTGCCAAGAGGACTTGAAAGCGGGGCAGAATTGCAGGAAACCGATTTCAGGAGGTAGACTGGAATTGCATTGAAAGCATAGGAAAAGAGGCAGAACGTCCACAATGATGCACTTGGCCAAAAAGGGCGTATGCGTTTTTTCCTGAATATATTCAGGAAAAAACGCATACGCCCTTTTTGGCCAACCAAGCAAGCTTGCAAAGGAAATCTGCACTACAATGAAGTCTCACTTCCCCCCGGTCAAAAGGGCCATCTGAAAAAAGTGTAAAATCCAGAAAGGCAGGACAGGCCATGGAGAACTGGGAGCCTTGTTATGCTGATGGGCGGGATGTAAACTGCCAACAGACACTCGGGAGAAGTGTATGGTGTTTCCTGAAACATCTAAAAAACAAAGCAACAGAGCCTAGGGCACTTCCACTTATGGTCCTATAGCTTAGGGAAATTAAAATCAAAAAGACACAGCCACCCCAATGTTTGGGACGCCTCTGTTTACAAGAACCTCGTTTACCGTACAAGTTCAATATCACAGAAAGTGAAAAATGGATAAAGAACTTGTGGTACTTACGTACAATGCAGTATCGCTCAGCAGTGAAATCTATGCCATCAGGCCCGTAGCAGCACAATGAGTGGATTCAGGTACGATGATTCTAACTGAAATAAGTCACACAGAAAAAGAAACATCATAAGATATCAGTAATACACGGAATGTAAACTTGGCTACACAGGAACTGAATTACAGAACAGAACAGGGTCTCAAATTTAGAAAACCAACTTATGCTTGTTTAAGGGTAAAGGTGAGTTGGGGTGCTGCATAAAACCAGAGATTGAAATGAGCACAGATAAAGTTCCTTAAGCCAAATATGGAATAGACAAGAGCTACTCCTTGCTCAACGAAATGGACTCAACACCGCATATTAAACGCCTAAGAATGTACCTGACTCTTAAGTATCTTAAAACGTATGGATTGCTATGTCTCCGAAAGAGAATCAAGCATGTGTACAGGGACATAAACGCAGAAGTGATAGGATTGGAGAGGTTCGGTGAGCAAATGAAGACCCTTTGAAGTCATATTGCATGGTACCCATTCCACGGGTTTCAACTACCCAGGTTTAAGGTATTCTTCCTTCAGCTAAAACATGCATGTGGAACCTAGAGTATGATCAACCATGTGATCGGGAGACGTGTTCAAATATGTCTCAGTTTTCGTACCCTGGTACTCGGGTGCAACATTCCAGACGCTTTACTAACACTCTCCTGACTTGGAGAGTCAGTCCCTTTAACCTCCTGTTTGGCCCAGTTTGCAATTTCTGCGGAAGATGAACAGGAATAGCGAGAACCAATGAGAGACTAGCTGGAGGTGTCTGGACGGGCAAATTTAACTCTCATTTCCCACCAGGAAGAGGAAATAACCAAAGGCTCAGCGTGCCGTGCCGGAACCAGATTAGGGCCTGAAGCCATCCTGCGGTGTTGCGGCCAGCTCACAAGAAAACGAGTTGAAGAAAGGAGCTCAGGGGCACTGTAATTCACAAACCTGCAGAGTTATAAATGACAACTATCGTCCAAAAATATACTGAAGTAAGGCTGCCAAGAGGACTTGAAAGCGGGGCAGAATTGCAGGAAACCGATTTCAGGAGGTAGACTGGAATTGCATTGAAAGCATAGGAAAAGAGGCAGAACGTCCACAATGATGCACTTGGCCAAAAAGGGCGTATGCGTTTTTTCCTGAATATATTCAGGAAAGAACGCATACGCCCTTTTTGGCCAACCAAGCAAGCTTGCAAAGGAAATCTGCACTACAATGAAGTCTCACTTCCCCCCGGTCAAAAGGGCCATCTGAAAAAAGTGTAAAATCCAGAAAGGCAGGACAGGCCATGGAGAACTGGGAGCCTTGTTATGCTGATGGGCGGGATGTAAACTGCCAACAGACACTCGGGAGAAGTGTATGGTGTTTCCTGAAACATCTAAAAAACAAAGCAACAGAGCCTAGGGCACTTCCACTTATGGTCCTATAGCTTAGGGAAATTAAAATCAAAAAGACACAGCCACCCCAATGTTTGGGACGCCTCTGTTTACAAGAACCTCGTTTACCGTACAAGTTCAATATCACAGAAAGTGAAAAATGGATAAAGAACTTGTGGTATTTACGTACAATGCAGTATCGCTCAGCAGTGAAATCTATGCCATCAGGCCCGTAGCAGCACAATGAGTGGATTCAGGTACGATGATTCTAACTGAAATAAGTCACACAGAAAAAGAAACATCATAAGATATCAGTAATACACGGAATGTAAACTTGGCTACACAGGAACTGAATTACAGAACAGAACAGGGTCTCAAATTTAGAAAACCAACTTATGCTTGTTTAAGGGTAAAGGTGAGTTGGGGTGCTGCATAAAACCAGAGATTGAAATGAGCACAGATAAAGTTCCTTAAGCCAAATATGGAATAGACAAGAGCTACTCCTTGCTCAACGAAATGGACTCAACACCGCATATTAAACGCCTAAGAATGTACCTGACTCTTAAGTATCTTAAAACCTATGGATTGCTATGTCTCCGAAAGAGAATCAAGCATGTGTACAGGGACATAAACGCAGCAGTGATAGGATTGGAGAGGTTCGGTGAGCAAATGAAGACCCTTTGAAGTCATATTGCATGGTACCCATTCCACGGGTTTCAACTACCCAGGTTTAAGGTATTCTTCCTTCAGCTAAAACATGCATGTGGAACCTAGAGTATGATCAACCATGTGATCGGGAGACGTGTTCAAATATGTCTCAGTTTTCGTACCCTGGTACTCGGGTGCAACATTCCAGACGCTTTACTAACACTCTCCCGACTTGGAGAGTCAGTCCCTTTAACCTCCTGTTTGGCCCAGTTTGCAATTTCTGCGGAAGATGAACAGGAATAGCGAGAACCAATGAGAGACTAGCTGGAGGTGTCTGGACGGGCAAATTTAACTCTCATTTCCCACCAGGAAGAGGAAATAACCAAAGGCTCAGCGTGCCGTGCCGGAACCAGATTAGGGCCTGAAGCCATCCTGCGGTGTTGCGGCCAGCTCACAAGAAAACGAGTTGAAGAAAGGAGCTCAGGGGCACTGTAATTCACAAACCTGCAGAGTTATAAATGACAGCTATCGTCCAAAAATATACTGAAGTAAGGCTGCCAAGAGGACTTGAAAGCGGGGCAGAATTGCAGGAAACCGATTTCAGGAGGTAGACTGGAATTGCATTGAAAGCATAGGAAAAGAGGCAGAACGTCCACAATGATGCACTTGGCCAAAAAGGGCGTATGCGTTTTTTCCTGAATATATTCAGGAAAAAACGGATACGCCCTTTTTGGCCAACCAAGCAAGCTTGCAAAGGAAATCTGCACTACAATGAAGTCTCACTTCCCCCCGGTCAAAAGGGCCATCTGAAAAAAGTGTAAAATCCAGAAAGGCAGGACAGGCCATGGAGAACTGGGAGCCTTGTTATGCTGATGGGCGGGATGTAAACTGCCAACAGACACTCGGGAGAAGTGTATGGTGTTTCCTGAAACATCTAAAAAACAAAGCAACAGAGCCTAGGGCACTTCCACTTATGGTCCTATAGCTTAGGGAAATTAAAATCAAAAAGACACAGCCACCCCAATGTTTGGGACGCCTCTGTTTACAAGAACCTCGTTTACCATACAAGTTCAATATCACAGAAAGTGAAAAATGGATAAAGAACTTGTGGTACTTACGTACAATGCAGTATCGCTGAGCAGTGAAATCTATGTCATCAGGCCCGTAGCAGCACAATGAGTGGATTCAGGTACGATGATTCTAACTGAAATAAGTCACACAGAAAAAGAAACATCATAAGATATCAGTAATACATGGAATGTAAACTTGGCTACACAGGAACTGAATTACAGAACAGAACAGGGTCTCAAATTTAGAAAACCAACTTATGCTTGTTTAAGGGTAAAGGTGAGTTGGAGTGCTGCATAAAACCAGAGATTGAAATGAGCACAGATAAAGTTCCTTAAGCCAAATATGGAATAGACAAGAGCTACTCCTTGCTCAACGAAATGGACTCAACACCGCATATTAAACGCCTAAGAATGTACCTGACTCTTAAGTATCTTAAAACCTATGGATTGCTATGTCTCCGAAAGAGAATCAAGCATGTGTACAGGGACATAAACGCAGCAGTGATAGGATTGGAGAGGTTCGGTGAGCAAATGAAGACCCTTTGAAGTCATATTGCATGGTACCCATTCCACGGGTTTCAACTACCCAGGTTTAAGGTATTCTTCCTTCAGCTAAAACATGCATGTGGAACCTAGAGTATGATCAACCATGTGATCGGGAGACGTGTTCAAATATGTCTCAGTTTTCGTACCCTGGTACTCGGGTGCAACATTCCAGACGCTTTACTAACACTCTCCCGACTTGGAGAGTCAGTCCCTTTAACCTCCTGTTTGGCCCAGTTTGCAATTTCTGCGGAAGATGAACAGGAATAGCGAGAACCAATGAGAGACTAGCTGGAGGTGTCTGGACGGGCAAATTTAACTCTCATTTCCCACCAGGAAGAGGAAATAACCAAAGGCTCAGCGTGCCGTGCCGGAACCAGATTAGGGCCTGAAGCCATCCTGCGGTGTTGCGGCCAGCTCACAAGAAAACGAGTTGAAGAAAGGAGCTCAGGGGCACTGTAATTCACAAACCTGCAGAGTTATAAATGACAACTATCGTCCAAAAATATACTGAAGTAAGGCTGCCAAGAGGACTTGAAAGCGGGGCAGAATTGCAGGAAACCGATTTCAGGAGGTAGACTGGAATTGCATTGAAAGCATAGGAAAAGAGGCAGAACGTCCACAATGATGCACTTGGCCAAAAAGGGCGTATGCGTTTTTTCCTGAATATATTCAGGAAAGAACGCATACGCCCTTTTTGGCCAACCAAGCAAGCTTGCAAAGGAAATCTGCACTACAATGAAGTCTCACTTCCCCCCGGTCAAAAGGGCCATCTGAAAAAAGTGTAAAATCCAGAAAGGCAGGACAGGCCATGGAGAACTGGGAGCCTTGTTATGCTGATGGGCGGGATGTAAACTGCCAACAGACACTCGGGAGAAGTGTATGGTGTTTCCTGAAACATCTAAAAAACAAAGCAACAGAGCCTAGGGCACTTCCACTTATGGTCCTATAGCTTAGGGAAATTAAAATCAAAAAGACACAGCCACCCCAATGTTTGGGACGCCTCTGTTTACAAGAACCTCGTTTACCGTACAAGTTCAATATCACAGAAAGTGAAAAATGGATAAAGAACTTGTGGTACTTACGTACAATGCAGTATCACTCAGCAGTGAAATCTATGTCATCAGGCCCGTAGCAGCACAATGAGTGGATTCAGGTACGATGATTCTAACTGAAATAAGTCACACAGAAAAAGAAACATCATAAGATATCAGTAATACACGGAATGTAAACTTGGCTACACAGGAACTGAATTACAGAACAGAACAGGGTCTCAAATTTAGAAAACCAACTTATGCTTGCTTAAGGGTAAAGGTGAGTTGGGGTGCTGCATAAAACCAGAGATTGAAATGAGCACAGATAAAGTTCCTTAAGCCAAATATGGAATAGACAAGAGCTACTCCTTGCTCAACGAAATGGACTCAACACCGCATATTAAACGCCTAAGAATGTACCTGACTCTTAAGTATCTTAAAACCTATGGATTGCTATGTCTCCGAAAGATAATCAAGCATGTGTACAGGGACATAAACGCAGCAGTGATAGGATTGGAGAGGTTCGGTGAGCAAATGAAGACCCTTTGAAGTCATATTGCATGGTACCCATTCCACGGGTTTCAACTACCCAGGTTTAAGGTATTCTTCCTTCAGCTAAAACATGCATGTGGAACGTAGAGTATGATCAACCATGTGATCGGGAGACGTGTTCAAATATGTCTCAGTTTTCGTACCCTGGTACTCGGGTGCAACATTCCAGACGCTTTACTAACACTCTCCCGACTTGGAGAGTCAGTCCCTTTAACCTCCTGTTTGGCCCAGTTTGCAATTTCTGCGGAAGATGAACAGGAATAGCGAGAACCAATGAGAGACTAGCTGGAGGTGTCTGGACGGGCAAATTTAACTCTCATTTCCCACCAGCAAGAGGAAATAACCAAAGGCTCAGCGTGCCGTGCCGGAACCAGATTAGGGCCTGAAGCCATCCTGCGGTGTTGCGGCCAGCTCACAAGAAAACGAGTTGAAGAAAGGAGCTCAGGGGCACTGTAATTCACAAACCTGCAGAGTTATAAATGACAACTATCGTCCAAAAATATACTGAAGTAAGGCTGCCAAGAGGACTTGAAAGCGGGGCAGAATTGCAGGAAACCGATTTCAGGAGGTAGACTGGAATTGCATTGAAAGCATAGGAAAAGAGGCAGAACGTCCACAATGATGCACTTGGCCAAAAAGGGCGTATGCGTTTTTTCCTGAATATATTCAGGAAAGAACGCATACGCCCTTTTTGTCCAACCAAGCAAGCTTGCAAAGGAAATCTGCACTACAATGAAGTCTCACTTCCCCCCGGTCAAAAGGGCCATCTGAAAAAAGTGTAAAATCCAGAAAGGCAGGACAGGCCATGGAGAACTGGGAGCCTTGTTATGCTGATGGGCGGGATGTAAACTGCCAACAGACACTCGGGAGAAGTGTATGGTGTTTCCTGAAACATCTAAAAAACAAAGCAACAGAGCCTAGGGCACTTCCACTTATGGTCCTATAGCTTAGGGAAATTAAAATCAAAAAGACACAGCCACCCCAATGTTTGGGACGCCTCTGTTTACAAGAACCTCGTTTACCGTACAAGTTCAATATCACAGAAAGTGAAAAATGGATAAAGAACTTGTGGTACTTACGTACAATGCAGTATCGCTCAGCAGTGAAATCTATGTCATCAGGCCCGTAGCAGCACAATGAGTGGATTCAGGTACGATGATTCTAACTGAAATAAGTCACACAGAAAAAGAAACATCATAAGATATCAGTAATACACGGAATGTAAACTTGGCTACACAGGAACTGAATTACAGAACAGAACAGGGTCTCAAATTTAGAAAACCAACTTATGCTTGTTTAAGGGTAAAGGTGAGTTGGGGTGCTGCATAAAACCAGAGATTGAAATGAGCACAGATAAAGTTCCTTAAGCCAAATATGGAATAGACAAGAGCTACTCCTTGCTCAACGAAATGGACTCAACACCGCATATTAAACGCCTAAGAATGTACCTGACTCTTAAGTATCTTAAAACCTATGGATTGCTATGTCTCCGAAAGAGAATCAAGCATGTGTACAGGGACATAAACGCAGCAGTGATAGGATTGGAGAGGTTCGGTGAGCAAATGAAGACCCTTTGAAGTCATATTGCATGGTACCCATTCCACGGGTTTCAACTACCCAGGTTTAAGGTATTCTTCCTTCAGCTAAAACATGCATGTGGAACCTAGAGTATGATCAACCATGTGATCGGGAGACGTGTTCAAATATGTCTCAGTTTTCGTACCCTGGTACTCGGGTGCAACATTCCAGACGCTTTACTAACACTCTCCCGACTTGGAGAGTCAGTCCCTTTAACCTCCTGTTTGGCCCAGTTTGCAATTTCTGCGGAAGATGAACAGGAATAGCGAGAACCAATGAGAGACTAGCTGGAGGTGTCTGGACGGGCAAATTTAACTCTCATTTCCCACCAGGAAGAGGAAATAACCAAAGGCTCAGCGTGCCGTGCCGGAACCAGATTAGGGCCTGAAGCCATCCTGCGGTGTTGCGGCCAGCTCACAAGAAAACGAGTTGAAGAAAGGAGCTCAGGGGCACTGTAATTCACAAACCTGCAGAGTTATAAATGACAACTATCGTCCAAAAATATACTGAAGTAAGGCTGCCAAGAGGACTTGAAAGCGGGGCAGAATTGCAGGAAACCGATTTCAGGAGGTAGACTGGAATTGCATTGAAAGCATAGGAAAAGAGGCAGAACGTCCACAATGATGCACTTGGCCAAAAAGGGCGTATGCGTTTTTTCCTGAATATATTCAGGAAAAAACGCATACGCCCTTTTTGGCCAACCAAGCAAGCTTGCAAAGGAAATCTGCACTACAATGAAGTCTCACTTCCCCCCGGTCAAAAGGGCCATCTGAAAAAAGTGTAAAATCCAGAAAGGCAGGACAGGCCATGGAGAACTGGGAGCCTTGTTATGCTGATGGGCGGGATGTAAACTGCCAACAGACACTCGGGAGAAGTGTATGGTGTTTCCTGAAACATCTAAAAAACAAAGCAACAGAGCCTAGGGCACTTCCACTTATGGTCCTCTAGCTTAGGGAAATTAAAATCAAAAAGACACAGCCACCCCAATGTTTGGGACGCCTCTGTTTACAAGAACCTCGTTTACCGTACAAGTTCAATATCACAGAAAGTGAAAAATGGATAAAGAACTTGTGGTACTTACGTACAATGCAGTATCGCTCAGCAGTGAAATCTATGCCATCAGGCCCGTAGCAGCACAATGAGTGGATTCAGGTACGATGATTCTAACTGAAATAAGTCACACAGAAAAAGAAACATCATAAGATATCAGTAATACACGGAATGTAAACTTGGCTACACAGGAACTGAATTACAGAACAGAACAGGGTCTCAAATTTAGAAAACCAACTTATGCTTGTTTAAGGGTAAAGGTGAGTTGGGGTGCTGCATAAAACCAGAGATTGAAATGAGCACAGATAAAGTTCCTTAAGCCAAATATGGAATAGACAAGAGCTACTCCTTGCTCAACGAAATGGACTCAACACCGCATATTAAACGCCTAAGAATGTACCTGACTCTTAAGTATCTTAAAACCTATGGATTGCTATGTCTCCGAAAGAGAATCAAGCATGTGTACAGGGACATAAACGCAGCAGTGATAGGATTGGAGAGGTTCGGTGAGCAAATGAAGACCCTTTGAAGTCATATTGCATGGTACCCATTCCACGGGTTTCAACTACCCAGGTTTAAGGTATTCTTCCTTCAGCTAAAACATGCATGTGGAACCTAGAGTATGATCAACCATGTGATCGGGAGACGTGTTCAAATATGTCTCAGTTTTCGTACCCTGGTACTCGGGTGCAACATTCCAGACGCTTTACTAACACTCTCCCGACTTGGAGAGTCAGTCCCTTTAACCTCCTGTTTGGCCCAGTTTGCAATTTCTGCGGAAGATGAACAGGAATAGCGAGAACCAATGAGAGACTAGCTGGAGGTGTCTGGACGGGCAAATTTAACTCTCATTTCCCACCAGGAAGAGGAAATAACCAAAGGCTCAGCGTGCCGTGCCGGAACCAGATTAGGGCCTGAAGCCATCCTGCGGTGTTGCGGCCAGCTCACAAGAAAACGAGTTGAAGAAAGGAGCTCAGGGGCACTGTAATTCACAAACCTGCAGAGTTATAAATGACAACTATCGTCCAAAAATATACTGAAGTAAGGCTGCCAAGAGGACTTGAAAGCGGGGCAGAATTGCAGGAAACCGATTTCAGGAGGTAGACTGGAATTGCATTGAAAGCATAGGAAAAGAGGCAGAACGTCCACAATGATGCACTTGGCCAAAAAGGGCGTATGCGTTTTTTCCTGAATATATTCAGGAAAAAACGCATACGCCCTTTTTGGCCAACCAAGCAAGCTTGCAAAGGAAATCTGCACTACAATGAAGTCTCACTTCCCCCCGGTCAAAAGGGCCATCTGAAAAAAGTGTAAAATCCAGAAAGGCAGGACAGGCCATGGAGAACTGGGAGCCTTGTTATGCTGATGGGCGGGATGTAAACTGCCAACAGACAATCGGGAGAAGTGTATGGTGTTTCCTGAAACATCTAAAAAACAAAGCAACAGAGCCTAGGCCACTTCCACTTATGGTCCTATAGCTTAGGGAAATTAAAATCAAAAAGACACAGCCACCCCAATGTTTGGGACGCCTCTGTTTACAAGAACCTCGTTTACCGTACAAGTTCAATATCACAGAAAGTGAAAAATGGATAAAGAACTTGTGGTACTTATGTACAATGCAGTATCGCTCAGCAGTGAAATCTATGCCATCAGGCCCGTAGCAGCACAATGAGTGGATTCAGGTACGATGATTCTAACTGAAATAAGTCACACAGAAAAAGAAACATCATAAGATATCAGTAATACACGGAATGTAAACTTGGCTACACAGGAACTGAATTACAGAACAGAACAGGGTCTCAAATTTAGAAAACCAACTTATGCTTGTTTAAGGGTAAAGGTGAGTTGGGGTGCTGCATAAAACCAGAGATTGAAATGAGCACAGATAAAGTTCCTTAAGCCAAATATGGAATAGACAAGAGCTACTCCTTGCTCAACGAAATGGACTCAACACCGCATATTAAACGCCTAAGAATGTACCTGACTCTTAAGTATCTTAAAACCTATGGATTGCTATGTCTCCGAAAGAGAATCAAGCATGTGTACAGGGACATAAACGCAGCAGTGATAGGATTGGAGAGGTTCGGTGAGCAAATGAAGACCCTTTGAAGTCATATTGCATGGTACCCATTCCACGGGTTTCAACTACCCAGGTTTAAGGTATTCTTCCTTCAGCTAAAACATGCATGTGGAACCTAGAGTATGATCAACCATGTGATCGGGAGACGTGTTCAAATATGTCTCAGTTTTCGTACCCTGGTACTCGGGTGCAACATTCCAGACGCTTTACTAACACTCTCCCGACTTGGAGAGTCAGTCCCTTTAACCTCCTGTTTGGCCCAGTTTGCAATTTCTGCGGAAGATGAACAGGAATAGCGAGAACCAATGAGAGACTAGCTGGAGGTGTCTGGACGGGCAAATTTAACTCTCATTTCCCACCAGGAAGAGGAAATAACCAAAGGCTCAGCGTGCCGTGCCGGAACCAGATTAGGGCCTGAAGCCATCCTGCGGTGTTGCGGCCAGCTCACAAGAAAACGAGTTGAAGAAAGGAGCTCAGGGGCACTGTAATTCACAAACCTGCAGAGTTATAAATGACAACTATCGTCCAAAAATATACTGAAGTAAGGCTGCCAAGAGGACTTGAAAGCGGGGCAGAATTGCAGGAAACCGATTTCAGGAGGTAGACTGGAATTGCATTGAAAGCATAGGAAAAGAGGCAGAACGTCCACAATGATGCACTTGGCCAAAAAGGGCGTATGCGTTTTTTCCTGAATATATTCAGGAAAAAACGCATACGCCCTTTTTGGCCAAACAAGCAAGCTTGCAAAGGAAATCTGCACTACAATGAAGTCTCACTTCCCCCCGGTCAAAAGGGCCATCTGAAAAAAGTGTAAAATCCAGAAAGGCAGGACAGGCCATGGAGAACTGGGAGCCTTGTTATGCTGATGGGCGGGATGTAAACTGCCAACAGACACTCGGGAGAAGTGTATGGTGTTTCCTGAAACATCTAAAAAACAAAGCAACAGAGCCTAGGGCACTTCCACTTATGGTCCTATAGCTTAGGGAAATTAAAATCAAAAAGACACAGCCACCCCAATGTTTGGGACGCCTCTGTTTACAAGAACCTCGTTTACCGTACAAGTTCAATATCACAGAAAGTGAAAAATGGATAAAGAACTTGTGGTACTTATGTACAATGCAGTATCGCTCAGCAGTGAAATCTATGCCATCAGGCCCGTAGCAGCACAATGAGTGGATTCAGGTACGATGATTCTAACTGAAATAAGTCACACAGAAAAAGAAACATCATAAGATATCAGTAATACACGGAATGTAAACTTGGCTACACAGGAACTGAATTACAGAACAGAACAGGGTCTCAAATTTAGAAAACCAACTTATGCTTGTTTAAGGGTAAAGGTGAGTTGGGGTGCTGCATAAAACCAGAGATTGAAATGAGCACAGATAAAGTTCCTTAAGCCAAATATGGAATAGACAAGAGCTACTCCTTGCTCAACGAAATGGACTCAACACCGCATATTAAACGCCTAAGAATGTACCTGACTCTTAAGTATCTTAAAACCTATGGATTGCTATGTCTCCGAAAGAGAATCAAGCATGTGTACAGGGACATAAACGCAGCAGTGATAGGATTGGAGAGGTTCGGTGAGCAAATGAAGACCCTTTGAAGTCATATTGCATGGTACCCATTCCACGGGTTTCAACTACCCAGGTTTAAGGTATTCTTCCTTCAGCTAAAACATGCATGTGGAACCTAGAGTATGATCAACCATGTGATCGGGAGACGTGTTCAAATATGTCTCAGTTTTCGTACCCTGGTACTCGGGTGCAACATTCCAGACGCTTTACTAACACTCTCCCGACTTGGAGAGTCAGTCCCTTTAACCTCCTGTTTGGCCCAGTTTGCAATTTCTGCGGAAGATGAACAGGAATAGCGAGAACCAATGAGAGACTAGCTGGAGGTGTCTGGACGGGCAAATTTAACTCTCATTTCCCACCAGGAAGAGGAAATAACCAAAGGCTCAGCGTGCCGTGCCGGAACCAGATTAGGGCCTGAAGCCATCCTGCGGTGTTGCGGCCAGCTCACAAGAAAACGAGTTGAAGAAAGGAGCTCAGGGGCACTGTAATTCACAAACCTGCAGAGTTATAAATGACAACTATCGTCCAAAAATATACTGAAGTAAGGCTGCCAAGAGGACTTGAAAGCGGGGCAGAATTGCAGGAAACCGATTTCAGGAGGTAGACTGGAATTGCATTGAAAGCATAGGAAAAGAGGCAGAACGTCCACAATGATGCACTTGGCCAAAAAGGGCGTATGCGTTTTTTCCTGAATATATTCAGGAAAGAACGCATACGCCCTTTTTGGCCAACCAAGCAAGCTTGCAAAGGAAATCTGCACTACAATGAAGTCTCACTTCCCCCCGGTCAAAAGGGCCATCTGAAAAAAGTGTAAAATCCAGAAAGGCAGGACAGGCCATGGAGAACTGGGAGCCTTGTTATGCTGATGGGCGGGATGTAAACTGCCAACAGACACTCGGGAGAAGTGTATGGTGTTTCCTGAAACATCTAAAAAACAAAGCAACAGAGCCTAGGGCACTTCCACTTATGGTCCTATAGCTTAGGGAAATTAAAATCAAAAAGACACAGCCACGACAATGTTTGGGACGCCTCTGTTTACAAGAACCTCGTTTACCGTACAAGTTCAATATCACAGAAAGTGAAAAATGGATAAAGAACTTGTGGTACTTACGTACAATGCAGTATCACTCAGCAGTGAAATCTATGCCATCAGGCCCGTAGCAGCACAATGAGTGGATTCAGGTACGATGATTCTAACTGAAATAAGTCACACAGAAAAAGAAACATCATAAGATATCAGTAATACACGGAATGTAAACTTGGCTACACAGGAACTGAATTACAGAACAGAACAGGGTCTCAAATTTAGAAAACCAACTTATGCTTGCTTAAGGGTAAAGGTGAGTTGGGGTGCTGCATAAAACCAGAGATTGAAATGAGCACAGATAAAGTTCCTTAAGCCAAATATGGAATAGACAAGAGCTACTCCTTGCTCAACGAAATGGACTCAACACCGCATATTAAACGCCTAAGAATGTACCTGACTCTTAAGTATCTTAAAACCTATGGATTGCTATGTCTCCGAAAGAGAATCAAGCATGTGTACAGGGACATAAACGCAGCAGTGATAGGATTGGAGAGGTTCGGTGAGCAAATGAAGACCCTTTGAAGTCATATTGCATGGTACCCATTCCACGGGTTTCAACTACCCAGGTTTAAGGTATTCTTCCTTCAGCTAAAACATGCATGTGGAACCTAGAGTATGATCAACCATGTGATCGGGAGACGTGTTCAAATATGTCTCAGTTTTCGTACCCTGGTACTCGGGTGCAACATTCCAGACGCTTTACTAACACTCTCCCGACTTGGAGAGTCAGTCCCTTTAACCTCCTGTTTGGCCCAGTTTGCAATTTCTGCGGAAGATGAACAGGAATAGCGAGAACCAATGAGAGACTAGCTGGAGGTGTCTGGACGGGCAAATTTAACTCTCATTTCCCACCAGGAAGAGGAAATAACCAAAGGCTCAGCGTGCCGTGCCGGAACCAGATTAGGGCCTGAAGCCATCCTGCGGTGTTGCGGCCAGCTCACAAGAAAACGAGTTGAAGAAAGGAGCTCAGGGGCACTGTAATTCACAAACCTGCAGAGTTATAAATGACAACTATCGTCCAAAAATATACTGAAGTAAGGCTGCCAAGAGGACTTGAAAGCGGGGCAGAATTGCAGGAAACCGATTTCAGGAGGTAGACTGGAATTGCATTGAAAGCATAGGAAAAGAGGCAGAACGTCCACAATGATGCACTTGGCCAAAAAGGGCGTATGCGTTTTTTCCTGAATATATTCAGGAAAAAACGCATACGCGCTTTTTGGCCAACCAAGCAAGCTTGCAAAGGAAATCTGCACTACAATGAAGTCTCACTTCCCCCCGGTCAAAAGGGCCATCTGAAAAAAGTGTAAAATCCAGAAAGGCAGGACAGGCCATGGAGAACTGGGAGCCTTGTTATGCTGATGGGCGGGATGTAAACTGCCAACAGACACTCGGGAGAAGTGTATGGTGTTTCCTGAAACATCTAAAAAACAAAGCAACAGAGCCTAGGCCACTTCCACTTATGGTCCTATAGCTTAGGGAAATTAAAATAAAAAAGACACAGCGACCCCAAAGTTTGGGACGCCTCTGTTTACAAGAACCTCGTTTACCGTACAAGTTCAATATCACAGAAAGTGAAAAATGGATAAAGAACTTGTGGTACTTACGTACAATGCAGTATCACTCAGCAGTGAAATCTATGTCATCAGGCCCGTAGCAGCACAATGAGTGGATTCAGGTACGATGATTCTAACTGAAATAAGTCACACAGAAAAAGAAACATCATAAGATATCAGTAATACACGGAATGTAAACTTGGCTACACAGGAACTGAATTACAGAACAGAACAGGGTCTCAAATTTAGAAAACCAACTTATGCTTGTTTAAGGGTAAAGGTGAGTTGGGGTGCTGCATAAAACCAGAGATTGAAATGAGCACAGATAAAGTTCCTTAAGCCAAATATGGAATAGACAAGAGCTACTCCTTGCTCAACGAAATGGACTCAACACCGCATATTAAACGCCTAAGAATGTACCTGACTCTTAAGTATCTTAAAACCTATGGATTGCTATGTCTCCGAAAGAGAATCAAGCATGTGTACAGGGACATAAACGCAGCAGTGATAGGATTGGAGAGGTTCGGTGAGCAAATGAAGACCCTTTGAAGTCATATTGCATGGTACCCATTCCACGGGTTTCAACTACCCAGGTTTAAGGTATTCTTCCTTCAGCTAAAACATGCATGTGGAACCTAGAGTATGATCAACCATGTGATCGGGAGACGTGTTCAAATATGTCTCAGTTTTCGTACCCTGGTACTCGGGTGCAACATTCCAGACGCTTTACTAACACTCTCCCGACTTGGAGAGTCAGTCCCTTTAACCTCCTGTTTGGCCCAGTTTGCAATTTCTGCGGAAGATGAACAGGAATAGCGAGAACCAATGAGAGACTAGCTGGAGGTGTCTGGACGGGCAAATTTAACTCTCATTTCCCACCAGGAAGAGGAAATAACCAAAGGCTCAGCGTGCCGTGCCAGAACCAGATTAGGGCCTGAAGCCATCCTGCGGTGTTGCGGCCAGCTCACAAGAAAACGAGTTGAAGAAAGGAGCTCAGGGGCACTGTAATTCACAAACCTGCAGAGTTATAAATGACAACTATCGTCCAAAAATATACTGAAGTAAGGCTGCCAAGAGGACTTGAAAGCGGGGCAGAATTGCAGGAAACCGATTTCAGGAGGTAGACTGGAATTGCATTGAAAGCATAGGAAAAGAGGCAGAACGTCCACAATGATGCACTTGGCCAAAAAGGGCGTATGCGTTTTTTCCTGAATATATTCAGGAAAAAACGCATACGCCCTTTTTGGCCAACCAAGCAAGCTTGCAAAGGAAATCTGCACTACA
The DNA here is from genome assembly GCF_963455315.2 of Globicephala melas. Classification (NCBI taxonomy): domain Eukaryota; kingdom Metazoa; phylum Chordata; class Mammalia; order Artiodactyla; family Delphinidae; genus Globicephala; species Globicephala melas. The sequence goes on along the minus strand of NW_027207578.1, from coordinate 19,120 downwards.
ATGAAGTCTCACTTCCCCCCGGTCAAAAGGGCCATCTGAAAAAAGTGTAAAATCCAGAAAGGCAGGACAGGCCATGGAGAACTGGGAGCCTTGTTATGCTGATGGGCGGGATGTGAACTGCCAACAGACACTCGGGAGAAGTGTATGGTGTTTCCTGAAACATCTAAAAAACAAAGCAACAGAGCCTAGGCCACTTCCACTTATGGTCCTATAGCTTAGGGAAATTAAAATCAAAAAGACACAGCCACCCCAATGTTTGGGACGCCTCTGTTTACAAGAACCTCGTTTACCGTACAAGTTCAATATCACAGAAAGTGAAAAATGGATAAAGAACTTGTGGTACTTACGTACAATGCAGTATCACTCAGCAGTGAAATCTATGTCATCAGGCCCGTAGCAGCACAATGAGTGGATTCAGGTACGATGATTCTAACTGAAATAAGTCACACAGAAAAAGAAACATCATAAGATATCAGTAATACACGGAATGTAAACTTGGCTACACAGGAACTGAATTACAGAACAGAACAAGGTCTCAAATTTAGAAAACCAACTTATGCTTGTTTAAGGGTAAAGGTGAGTTGGGGTGCTGCATAAAACCAGAGACTGAAATGAGCACAGATAAAGTTCCTTAAGCCAAATATGGAATAGACAAGAGCTACTCCTTGCTCAACGAAATGGACTCAACACCGCATATTAAACGCCTAAGAATGTACCTGACTCTTAAGTATCTTAAAACCTATGGATTGCTATGTCTCCGAAAGAGAATCAAGCATGTGTACAGGGACATAAACGCAGCAGTGATAGGATTGGAGAGGTTCGGTGAGCAAATGAAGACCCTTTGAAGTCATATTGCATGGTACCCATTCCACGGGTTTCAACTACCCAGGTTTAAGGTATTCTTCCTTCAGCTAAAACATGCATGTGGAACCTAGAGTATGATCAACCATGTGATCGGGAGACGTGTTCAAATATGTCTCAGTTTTCGTACCCTGGTACTCGGGTGCAACATTCCAGACGCTTTACTAACACTCTCCCGACTTGGAGAGTCAGTCCCTTTAACCTCCTGTTTGGCCCAGTTTGCAATTTCTGCGGAAGATGAACAGGAATAGCGAGAACCAATGAGAGACTAGCTGGAGGTGTCTGGACGGGCAAATTTAACTCTCATTTCCCACCAGGAAGAGGAAATAACCAAAGGCTCAGCGTGCCGTGCCGGAACCACATTAGGGCCTGAAGCCATCCTGCGGTGTTGCGGCCAGCTCACAAGAAAACGAGTTGAAGAAAGGAGCTCAGGGGCACTGTAATTCACAAACCTGCAGAGTTATAAATGACAACTATCGTCCAAAAATATACTGAAGTAAGGCTGCCAAGAGGACTTGAAAGCGGGGCAGAATTGCAGGAAACCGATTTCAGGAGGTAGACTGGAATTGCATTGAAAGCATAGGAAAAGAGGCAGAACGTCCACAATGATGCACTTGGCCAAAAAGGGCGTATGCGTTTTTTCCTGAATATATTCAGGAAAGAACGCATACGCCCTTTTTGGCCAACCAAGCAAGCTTGCAAAGGAAATCTGCACTACAATGAAGTCTCACTTCCCCCCGGTCAAAAGGGCCATCTGAAAAAAGTGTAAAATCCAGAAAGGCAGGACAGGCCATGGAGAACTGGGAGCCTTGTTATGCTGATGGGCGGGATGTAAACTGCCAACAGACACTCGGGAGAAGTGTATGGTGTTTCCTGAAACATCTAAAAAACAAAGCAACAGAGCCTAGGCCACTTCCACTTATGGTCCTATAGCTTAGGGAAATTAAAATCAAAAAGATACAGCCACCCCAATGTTTGGGACGCCTCTGTTTACAAGAACCTCGTTTACCGTACAAGTTCAATATCACAGAAAGTGAAAAATGGATAAAGAACTTGTGGTACTTACGTACAATGCAGTATCACTCAGCAGTGAAATCTATGCCATCAGGCCCGTAGCAGCACAATGAGTGGATTCAGGTACGATGATTCTAACTGAAATAAGTCACACAGAAAAAGAAACATCATAAGATATCAGTAATACACGGAATGTAAACTTGGCTACACAGGAACTGAATTACAGAACAGAACAGGGTCTCAAATTTAGAAAACCAACTTATGCTTGTTTAAGGGGAAAGGTGAGTTGGGGTGCTGCATAAAACCAGAGATTGAAATGAGCACAGATAAAGTTCCTTAAGCCAAATATGGAATAGACAAGAGCTACTCCTTGCTCAACGAAATGGACTCAACACCGCATATTAAACGCCTAAGAATGTACCTGACTCTTAAGTATCTTAAAACCTATGGATTGCTATGTCTCCGAAAGAGAATCAAGCATGTGTACAGGGACATAAACGCAGCAGTGATAGGATTGGAGAGGTTCGGTGAGCAAATGAAGACCCTTTGAAGTCATATTGCATGGTACCCATTCCACGGGTTTCAACTACCCAGGTTTAAGGTATTCTTCCTTCAGCTAAAACATGCATGTGGAACCTAGAGTATGATCAACCATGTGATCGGGAGACGTGTTCAAATATGTCTCAGTTTTCGTACCCTGGTACTCGGGTGCAACATTCCAGACGCTTTACTAACACTCTCCCGACTTGTAGAGTCAGTCCCTTTAACCTCCTGTTTGGCCCAGTTTGCAATTTCTGCGGAAGATGAACAGGAATAGCGAGAACCAATGAGAGACTAGCTGGAGGTGTCTGGACGGGCAAATTTAACTCTCATTTCCCACCAGGAAGAGGAAATAACCAAAGGCTCAGCGTGCCGTGCCGGAACCAGATTAGGGCCTGAAGCCATCCTGCGGTGTTGCGGCCAGCTCACAAGAAAACGAGTTGAAGAAAGGAGCTCAGGGGCACTGTAATTCACAAACCTGCAGAGTTATAAATGACAACTATCGTCCAAAAATATACTGAAGTAAGGCTGCCAAGAGGACTTGAAAGCGGGGCAGAATTGCAGGAAACCGATTTCAGGAAGTAGACTGGAATTGCATTGAAAGCATAGGAAAAGAGGCAGAACGTCCACAATGATGCACTTGGCCAAAAAGGGCGTATGCGTTTTTTCCTGAATATATTCAGGAAAGAACGCATACGCCCTTTTTGGCCAACCAAGCAAGCTTGCAAAGGAAATCTGCACTACAATGAAGTCTCACTTCCCCCCGGTCAAAAGGGCCATCTGAAAAAAGTGTAAAATCCAGAAAGGCAGGACAGGCCATGGAGAACTGGGAGCCTTGTTATGCTGATGGGCGGGATGTAAACTGCCAACAGACACTCGGGAGAAGTGTATGGTGTTTCCTGAAACATCTAAAAAACAAAGCAACAGAGCCTAGGGCACTTCCACTTATGGTCCTATAGCTTAGGGAAATTAAAATCAAAAAGACACAGCCACCCCAATGTTTGGGACGCCTCTGTTTACAAGAACCTCGTTTACCGTACAAGTTCAATATCACAGAAAGTGAAAAATGGATAAAGAACTTGTGGTACTTACGTACAATGCAGTATCACTCAGCAGTGAAATCTATGTCATCAGGCCCGTAGCAGCACAATGAGTGGATTCAGGTACGATGATTCTAACTGAAATAAGTCACACAGAAAAAGAAACATCATAAGATATCAGTAATACACGGAATGTAAACTTGGCTACACAGGAACTGAATTACAGAACAGAACAAGGTCTCAAATTTAGAAAACCAACTTATGCTTGTTTAAGGGTAAAGGTGAGTTGGGGTGCTGCATAAAACCAGAGACTGAAATGAGCACAGATAAAGTTCCTTAAGCCAAATATGGAATAGACAAGAGCTACTCCTTGCTCAACGAAATGGACTCAACACCGCATATTAAACGCCTAAGAATGTACCTGACTCTTAAGTATCTTAAAACCTATGGATTGCTATGTCTCCGAAAGAGAATCAAGCATGTGTACAGGGACATAAACGCAGCAGTGATAGGATTGGAGAGGTTCGGTGAGCAAATGAAGACCCTTTGAAGTCATATTGCATGGTACCCATTCCACGGGTTTCAACTACCCAGGTTTAAGGTATTCTTCCTTCAGCTAAAACATGCATGTGGAACCTAGAGTATGATCAACCATGTGATCGGGAGACGTGTTCAAATATGTCTCAGTTTTCGTACCCTGGTACTCGGGTGCAACATTCCAGACGCTTTACTAACACTCTCCCGACTTGGAGAGTCAGTCCCTTTAACCTCCTGTTTGGCCCAGTTTGCAATTTCTGCGGAAGATGAACAGGAATAGCGAGAACCAATGAGAGACTAGCTGGAGGTGTCTGGACGGGCAAATTTAACTCTCATTTCCCACCAGGAAGAGGAAATAACCAAAGGCTCAGCATGCCGTGCCGGAACCAGATTAGGGCCTGAAGCCATCCTGCGGTGTTGCGGCCAGCTCACAAGAAAACGAGTTGAAGAAAGGAGCTCAGGGGCACTGTAATTCACAAACCTGCAGAGTTATAAATGACAACTATCGTCCAAAAATATACTGAAGTAAGGCTGCCAAGAGGACTTGAAAGCGGGGCAGAATTGCAGGAAACCGATTTCAGGAGGTAGACTGGAATTGCATTGAAAGCATAGGAAAAGAGGCAGAACGTCCACAATGATGCACTTGGCCAAAAAGGGCGTATGCGTTTTTTCCTGAATATATTCAGGAAAGAACGCATACGCCCTTTTTGGCCAACCAAGCAAGCTTGCAAAGGAAATCTGCACTACAATGAAGTCTCACTTCCCCCCGGTCAAAAGGGCCATCTGAAAAAAGTGTAAAATCCAGAAAGGCAGGACAGGCCATGGAGAACTGGGAGCCTTGTTATGCTGATGGGCGGGATGTAAACTGCCAACAGACACTCGGGAGAAGTGTATGGTGTTTCCTGAAACATCTAAAAAACAAAGCAACAGAGCCTAGGGCACTTCCACTTATGGTCCTATAGCTTAGGGAAATTAAAATCAAAAAGACACAGCCACCCCAATGTTTGGGACGCCTCTGTTTACAAGAACCTCGTTTACCGTACAAGTTCAATATCACAGAAAGTGAAAAATGGATAAAGAACTTGTGGTACTTACGTACAATGCAGTATCACTCAGCAGTGAAATCTATGCCATCAGGCCCGTAGCAGCACAATGAGTGGATTCAGGTACGTTGATTCTAACTGAAATAAGTCACACAGAAAAAGAAACATCATAAGATATCAGTAATACACGGAATGTAAACTTGGCTACACAGGAACTGAATTACAGAACAGAACAGGGTCTCAAATTTAGAAAACCAACTTATGCTTGCTTAAGGGGAAAGGTGAGTTGGGGTGCTGCATAAAACCAGAGATTGAAATGAGCACAGATAAAGTTCCTTAAGCCAAATATGGAATAGACAAGAGCTACTCCTTGCTCAACGAAATGGACTCAACACCGCATATTAAACGCCTAAGAATGTACCTGACTCTTAAGTATCTTAAAACCTATGGATTGCTATGTCTCCGAAAGAGAATCAAGCATGTGTACAGGGACATAAACGCAGCAGTGATAGGATTGGAGAGGTTCGGTGAGCAAATGAAGACCCTTTGAAGTCATATTGCATGGTACCCATTCCACGGGTTTCAACTACCCAGGTTTAAGGTATTCTTCCTTCAGCTAAAACATGCATGTGGAACCTAGAGTATGATCAACCATGTGATCGGGAGACGTGTTCAAATATGTCTCAGTTTTCGTACCCTGGTACTCGGGTGCAACATTCCAGACGCTTTACTAACACTCTCCCGACTTGGAGAGTCAGTCCCTTTAACCTCCTGTTTGGCCCAGTTTGCAATTTCTGCGGAAGATGAACAGGAATAGCGAGAACCAATGAGAGACTAGCTGGAGGTGTCTGGACGGGCAAATTTAACTCTCATTTCCCACCAGGAAGAGGAAATAACCAAAGGCTCAGCGTGCCGTGCCGGAACCAGATTAGGGCCTGAAGCCATCCTGCGGTGTTGCGGCCAGCTCACAAGAAAACGAGTTGAAGAAAGGAGCTCAGGGGCACTGTAATTCACAAACCTGCAGAGTTATAAATGACAACTATCGTCCAAAAATATACTGAAGTAAGGCTGCCAAGAGGACTTGAAAGCGGGGCAGAATTGCAGGAAACCGATTTCAGGAGGTAGACTGGAATTGCATTGAAAGCATAGGAAAAGAGGCAGAACGTCCACAATGATGCACTTGGCCAAAAAGGGCGTATGCGTTTTTTCCTGAATATATTCAGGAAAGAACGCATACGCCCTTTTTGGCCAACCAAGCAAGCTTGCAAAGGAAATCTGCACTACAATGAAGTCTCACTTCCCCCCGGTCAAAAGGGCCATCTGAAAAAAGTGTAAAATCCAGAAAGGCAGGACAGGCCATGGAGAACTGGGAGCCTTGTTATGCTGATGGGCGGGATGTAAACTGCCAACAGACACTCGGGAGAAGTGTATGGTGTTTCCTGAAACATCTAAAAAACAAAGCAACAGAGCCTAGGGCACTTCCACTTATGGTCCTATAGCTTAGGGAAATTAAAATCAAAAAGACAAAGCCACCCCAATGTTTGGGACGCCTCTGTTTACAAGAACCTCGTTTACCGTACAAGTTCAATATCACAGAAAGTGAAAAATGGATAAAGAACTTGTGGTACTTACGTACAATGCAGTATCACTCAGCAGTGAAATCTATGCCATCAGGCCCGTAGCAGCACAATGAGTGGATTCAGGTACGTTGATTCTAACTGAAATAAGTCACACAGAAAAAGAAACATCATAAGATATCAGTAATACACGGAATGTAAACTTGGCTACACAGGAACTGAATTACAGAACAGAACAGGGTCTCAAATTTAGAAAACCAACTTATGCTTGCTTAAGGGGAAAGGTGAGTTGGGGTGCTGCATAAAACCAGAGATTGAAATGAGCACAGATAAAGTTCCTTAAGCCAAATATGGAATAGACAAGAGCTACTCCTTGCTCAACGAAATGGACTCAACACCGCATATTAAACGCCTAAGAATGTACCTGACTCTTAAGTATCTTAAAACCTATGGATTGCTATGTCTCCGAAAGAGAATCAAGCATGTGTACAGGGACATAAACGCAGCAGTGATAGGATTGGAGAGGTTCGGTGAGCAAATGAAGACCCTTTGAAGTCATATTGCATGGTACCCATTCCACGGGTTTCAACTACCCAGGTTTAAGGTATTCTTCCTTCAGCTAAAACATGCATGTGGAACCTAGAGTATGATCAACCATGTGATCGGGAGACGTGTTCAAATATGTCTCAGTTTTCGTACCCTGGTACTCGGGTGCAACATTCCAGACGCTTTACTAACACTCTCCCGACTTGGAGAGTCAGTCCCTTTAACCTCCTGTTTGGCCCAGTTTGCAATTTCTGCGGAAGATGAACAGGAATAGCGAGAACCAATGAGAGACTAGCTGGAGGTGTCTGGACGGGCAAATTTAACTCTCATTTCCCACCAGGAAGAGGAAATAACCAAAGGCTCAGCGTGCCGTGCCGGAACCAGATTAGGGCCTGAAGCCATCCTGCGGTGTTGCGGCCAGCTCACAAGAAAACGAGTTGAAGAAAGGAGCTCAGGGGCACTGTAATTCACAAACCTGCAGAGTTATAAATGACAACTATCGTCCAAAAATATACTGAAGTAAGGCTGCCAAGAGGACTTGAAAGCGGGGCAGAATTGCAGGAAACCGATTTCAGGAGGTAGACTGGAATTGCATTGAAAGCATAGGAAAAGAGGCAGAACGTCCACAATGATGCACTTGGCCAAAAAGGGCGTATGCGTTTTTTCCTGAATATATTCAGGAAAGAACGCATACGCCCTTTTTGGCCAACCAAGCAAGCTTGCAAAGGAAATCTGCACTACAATGAAGTCTCACTTCCCCCCGGTCAAAAGGGCCATCTGAAAAAAGTGTAAAATCCAGAAAGGCAGGACAGGCCATGGAGAACTGGGAGCCTTGTTATGCTGATGGGCGGGATGTAAACTGCCAACAGACACTCGGGAGAAGTGTATGGTGTTTCCTGAAACATCTAAAAAACAAAGCAACAGAGCCTAGGGCACTTCCACTTATGGTCCTATAGCTTAGGGAAATTAAAATCAAAAAGATACAGCCACCCCAATGTTTGGGACGCCTCTGTTTACAAGAACCTCGTTTACCGTACAAGTTCAATATCACAGAAAGTGAAAAATGGATAAAGAACTTGTGGTACTTACGTACAATGCAGTATCACTCAGCAGTGAAATCTATGCCATCAGGCCCGTAGCAGCACAATGAGTGGATTCAGGTACGATGATTCTAACTGAAATAAGTCACACAGAAAAAGAAACATCATAAGATATCAGTAATACACGGAATGTAAACTTGGCTACACAGGAACTGAATTACAGAACAGAACAGGGTCTCAAATTTAGAAAACCAACTTATGCTTGTTTAAGGGTAAAGGTGAGTTGGGGTGCTGCATAAAACCAGAGATTGAAATGAGCACAGATAAAGTTCCTTAAGCCAAATATGGAATAGACAAGAGCTACTCCTTGCTCAACGAAATGGACTCAACACCGCATATTAAACGCCTAAGAATGTACCTGACTCTTAAGTATCTTAAAACCTATGGATTGCTATGTCTCCGAAAGAGAATCAAGCATGTGTACAGGGACATAAACGCAGCAGTGATAGGATTGGAGAGGTTCGGTGAGCAAATGAAGACCCTTTGAAGTCATATTGCATGGTACCCATTCCACGGGTTTCAACTACCCAGGTTTAAGGTATTCTTCCTTCAGCTAAAACATGCATGTGGAACCTAGAGTATGATCAACCATGTGATCGGGAGACGTGTTCAAATATGTCTCAGTTTTCGTACCCTGGTACTCGGGTGCAACATTCCAGACGCTTTACTAACACTCTCCCGACTTGGAGAGTCAGTCCCTTTAACCTCCTGTTTGGCCCAGTTTGCAATTTCTGCGGAAGATGAACAGGAATAGCGAGAACCAATGAGAGACTAGCTGGAGGTGTCTGGACGGGCAAATTTAACTCTCATTTCCCACCAGGAAGAGGAAATAAGCAAAGGCTCAGCGTGCCGTGCCGGAACCAGATTAGGGCCTGAAGCCATCCTGCGGTGTTGCGGCCAGCTCACAAGAAAACGAGTTGAAGAAAGGAGCTCAGGGGCACTGTAATTCACAAACCTGCAGAGTTATAAATGACAACTATCGTCCAAAAATATACTGAAGTAAGGCTGCCAAGAGGACTTGAAAGCGGGGCAGAATTGCAGGAAACCGATTTCAGGAGGTAGACTGGAATTGCATTGAAAGCATAGGAAAAGAGGCAGAACGTCCACAATGATGCACTTGGCCAAAAAGGGCGTATGCGTTTTTTCCTGAATATATTCAGGAAAGAACGCATACGCCCTTTTTGGCCAACCAAGCAAGCTTGCAAAGGAAATCTGCACTACAATGAAGTCTCACTTCCCCCCGGTCAAAAGGGCCATCTGAAAAAAGTGTAAAATCCAGAAAGGCAGGACAGGCCATGGAGAACTGGGAGCCTTGTTATGCTGATGGGCGGGATGTAAACTGCCAACAGACACTCGGGAGAAGTGTATGGTGTTTCCTGAAACATCTAAAAAACAAAGCAACAGAGCCTAGGGCACTTCCACTTATGGTCCTATAGCTTAGGGAAATTAAAATCAAAAAGACACAGCCACCCCAATGTTTGGGACGCCTCTGTTTACAAGAACCTCGTTTACCGTACAAGTTCAATATCACAGAAAGTGAAAAATGGATAAAGAACTTGTGGTACTTACGTACAATGCAGTATCACTCAGCAGTGAAATCTATGCCATCAGGCCCGTAGCAGCACAATGAGTGGATTCAGGTACGTTGATTCTAACTGAAATAAGTCACACAGAAAAAGAAACATCATAAGATATCAGTAATACACGGAATGTAAACTTGGCTACACAGGAACTGAATTACAGAACAGAACAGGGTCTCAAATTTAGAAAACCAACTTATGCTTGCTTAAGGGGAAAGGTGAGTTGGGGTGCTGCATAAAACCAGAGATTGAAATGAGCACAGATAAAGTTCCTTAAGCCAAATATGGAATAGACAAGAGCTACTCCTTGCTCAACGAAATGGACTCAACACCGCATATTAAACGCCTAAGAATGTACCTGACTCTTAAGTATCTTAAAACCTATGGATTGCTATGTCTCCGAAAGAGAATCAAGCATGTGTACAGGGACATAAACGCAGCAGTGATAGGATTGGAGAGGTTCGGTGAGCAAATGAAGACCCTTTGAAGTCATATTGCATGGTACCCATTCCACGGGTTTCAACTACCCAGGTTTAAGGTATTCTTCCTTCAGCTAAAACATGCATGTGGAACCTAGAGTATGATCAACCATGTGATCGGGAGACGTGTTCAAATATGTCTCAGTTTTCGTACCCTGGTACTCGGGTGCAACATTCCAGACGCTTTACTAACACTCTCCCGACTTGTAGAGTCAGTCCCTTTAACCTCCTGTTTGGCCCAGTTTGCAATTTCTGCGGAAGATGAACAGGAATAGCGAGAACCAATGAGAGACTAGCTGGAGGTGTCTGGACGGGCAAATTTAACTCTCATTTCCCACCAGGAAGAGGAAATAACCAAAGGCTCAGCGTGCCGTGCCGGAACCAGATTAGGGCCTGAAGCCATCCTGCGGTGTTGCGGCCAGCTCACAAGAAAACGAGTTGAAGAAAGGAGCTCAGGGGCACTGTAATTCACAAACCTGCAGAGTTATAAATGACAACTATCGTCCAAAAATATACTGAAGTAAGGCTGCCAAGAGGACTTGAAAGCGGGGCAGAATTGCAGGAAACCGATTTCAGGAGGTAGACTGGAATTGCATTGAAAGCATAGGAAAAGAGGCAGAACGTCCACAATGATGCACTTGGCCAAAAAGGGCGTATGCGTTTTTTCCTGAATATATTCAGGAAAGAACGCATACGCCCTTTTTGGCCAACCAAGCAAGCTTGCAAAGGAAATCTGCACTACAATGAAGTCTCACTTCCCCCCGGTCAAAAGGGCCATCTGAAAAAAGTGTAAAATCCAGAAAGGCAGGACAGGCCATGGAGAACTGGGAGCCTTGTTATGCTGATGGGCGGGATGTAAACTGCCAACAGACACTCGGGAGAAGTGTATGGTGTTTCCTGAAACATCTAAAAAACAAAGCAACAGAGCCTAGGGCACTTCCACTTATGGTCCTATAGCTTAGGGAAATTAAAATCAAAAAGACACAGCCACCCCAATGTTTGGGACGCCTCTGTTTACAAGAACCTCGTTTACCGTACAAGTTCAATATCACAGAAAGTGAAAAATGGATAAAGAACTTGTGGTACTTACGTACAATGCAGTATCACTCAGCAGTGAAATCTATGCCATCAGGCCCGTAGCAGCACAATGAGTGGATTCAGGTACGATGATTCTAACTGAAATAAGTCACACAGAAAAAGAAACATCATAAGATATCAGTAATACACGGAATGTAAACTTGGCTACACAGGAACTGAATTACAGAACAGAACAGGGTCTCAAATTTAGAAAACCAACTTATGCTTGTTTAAGGGTAAAGGTGAGTTGGGGTGCTGCATAAAACCAGAGACTGAAATGAGCACAGATAAAGTTCCTTAAGCCAAATATGGAATAGACAAGAGCTACTCCTTGCTCAACGAAATGGACTCAACACCGCATATTAAACGCCTAAGAATGTACCTGACTCTTAAGTATCTTAAAACCTATGGATTGCTATGTCTCCGAAAGAGAATCAAGCATGTGTACAGGGACATAAACGCAGCAGTGATAGGATTGGAGAGGTTCGGTGAGCAAATGAAGACCCTTTGAAGTCATATTGCATGGTACCCATTCCACGGGTTTCAACTACCCAGGTTTAAGGTATTCTTCCTTCAGCTAAAACATGCATGTGGAACCTAGAGTATGATCAACCATGTGATCGGGAGACGTGTTCAAATATGTCTCAGTTTTCGTACCCTGGTACTCGGGTGCAACATTCCAGACGCTTTACTAACACTCTCCCGACTTGGAGAGTCAGTCCCTTTAACCTCCTGTTTGGCCCAGTTTGCAATTTCTGCGGAAGATGAACAGGAATAGCGAGAACCAATGAGAGACTAGCTGGAGGTGTCTGGACGGGCAAATTTAACTCTCATTTCCCACCAGGAAGAGGAAATAACCAAAGGCTCAGCGTGCCGTGCCGGAACCAGATTAGGGCCTGAAGCCATCCTGCGGTGTTGCGGCCAGCTCACAAGAAAACGAGTTGAAGAAAGGAGCTCAGGGGCACTGTAATTCACAAACCTGCAGAGTTATAAATGACAACTATCGTCCAAAAATATACTGAAGTAAGGCTGCCAAGAGGACTTGAAAGCGGGGCAGAATTGCAGGAAACCGATTTCAGGAGGTAGACTGGAATTGCATTGAAAGCATAGGAAAAGAGGCAGAACGTCCACAATGATGCACTTGGCCAAAAAGGGCGTATGCGTTTTTTCCTGAATATATTCAGGAAAGAACGCATACGCCCTTTTTGGCCAACCAAGCAAGCTTGCAAAGGAAATCTGCACTACAATGAAGTCTCACTTCCCCCCGGTCAAAAGGGCCATCTGAAAAAAGTGTAAAATCCAGAAAGGCAGGACAGGCCATGGAGAACTGGGAGCCTTGTTATGCTGATGGGCGGGATGTAAACTGCCAACAGACACTCGGGAGAAGTGTATGGTGTTTCCTGAAACATCTAAAAAACAAAGCAACAGAGCCTAGGGCACTTCCACTTATGGTCCTATAGCTTAGGGAAATTAAAATCAAAAAGACACAGCCACCCCAATGTTTGGGACGCCTCTGTTTACAAGAACCTCGTTTACCGTACAAGTTCAATATCACAGAAAGTGAAAAATGGATAAAGAACTTGTGGTACTTACGTACAATGCAGTATCACTCAGCAGTGAAATCTATGCCATCAGGCCCGTAGCAGCACAATGAGTGGATTCAGGTACGTTGATTCTAACTGAAATAAGTCACACAGAAAAAGAAACATCATAAGATATCAGTAATACACGGAATGTAAACTTGGCTACACAGGAACTGAATTACAGAACAGAACAGGGTCTCAAATTTAGAAAACCAACTTATGCTTGCTTAAGGGGAAAGGTGAGTTGGGGTGCTGCATAAAACCAGAGATTGAAATGAGCACAGATAAAGTTCCTTAAGCCAAATATGGAATAGACAAGAGCTACTCCTTGCTCAACGAAATGGACTCAACACCGCATATTAAACGCCTAAGAATGTACCTGACTCTTAAGTATCTTAAAACCTATGGATTGCTATGTCTCCGAAAGAGAATCAAGCATGTGTACAGGGACATAAACGCAGCAGTGATAGGATTGGAGAGGTTCGGTGAGCAAATGAAGACCCTTTGAAGTCATATTGCATGGTACCCATTCCACGGGTTTCAACTACCCAGGTTTAAGGTATTCTTCCTTCAGCTAAAACATGCATGTGGAACCTAGAGTATGATCAACCATGTGATCGGGAGACGTGTTCAAATATGTCTCAGTTTTCGTACCCTGGTACTCGGGTGCAACATTCCAGACGCTTTACTAACACTCTCCCGACTTGGAGAGTCAGTCCCTTTAACCTCCTGTTTGGCCCAGTTTGCAATTTCTGCGGAAGATGAACAGGAATAGCGAGAACCAATGAGAGACTAGCTGGAGGTGTCTGGACGGGCAAATTTAACTCTCATTTCCCACCAGGAAGAGGAAATAACCAAAGGCTCAGCGTGCCGTGCCGGAACCAGATTAGGGCCTGAAGCCATCCTGCGGTGTTGCGGCCAGCTCACAAGAAAACGAGTTGAAGAAAGGAGCTCAGGGGCACTGTAATTCACAAACCTGCAGAGTTATAAATGACAACTATCGTCCAAAAATATACTGAAGTAAGGCTGCCAAGAGGACTTGAAAGCGGGGCAGAATTGCAGGAAACCGATTTCAGGAGGTAGACTGGAATTGCATTGAAAGCATAGGAAAAGAGGCAGAACGTCCACAATGATGCACTTGGCCAAAAAGGGCGTATGCGTTTTTTCCTGAATATATTCAGGAAAGAACGCATACGCCCTTTTTGGCCAACCAAGCAAGCTTGCAAAGGAAATCTGCACTACAATGAAGTCTCACTTCCCCCCGGTCAAAAGGGCCATCTGAAAAAAGTGTAAAATCCAGAAAGGCAGGACAGGCCATGGAGAACTGGGAGCCTTGTTATGCTGATGGGCGGGATGTAAACTGCCAACAGACACTCGGGAGAAGTGTATGGTGTTTCCTGAAACATCTAAAAAACAAAGCAACAGAGCCTAGGGCACTTCCACTTATGGTCCTATAGCTTAGGGAAATTAAAATCAAAAAGACACAGCCACCCCAATGTTTGGGACGCCTCTGTTTACAAGAACCTCGTTTACCGTACAAGTTCAATATCACAGAAAGTGAAAAATGGATAAAGAACTTGTGGTACTTACGTACAATGCAGTATCACTCAGCAGTGAAATCTATGCCATCAGGCCCGTAGCAGCACAATGAGTGGATTCAGGTACGATGATTCTAACTGAAATAAGTCACACAGAAAAAGAAACATCATAAGATATCAGTAATACACGGAATGTAAACTTGGCTACACAGGAACTGAATTACAGAACAGAACAGGGTCTCAAATTTAGAAAACCAACTTATGCTTGCTTAAGGGGAAAGGTGAGTTGGGGTGCTGCATAAAACCAGAGATTGAAATGAGCACAGATAAAGTTCCTTAAGCCAAATATGGAATAGACAAGAGCTACTCCTTGCTCAACGAAATGGACTCAACACCGCATATTAAACGCCTAAGAATGTACCTGACTCTTAAGTATCTTAAAACCTATGGATTGCTATGTCTCCGAAAGAGAATCAAGCATGTGTACAGGGACATAAACGCAGCAGTGATAGGATTGGAGAGGTTCGGTGAGCAAATGAAGACCCTTTGAAGTCATATTGCATGGTACCCATTCCACGGGTTTCAACTACCCAGGTTTAAGGTATTCTTCCTTCAGCTAAAACATGCATGTGGAACCTAGAGTATGATCAACCATGTGATCGGGAGACGTGTTCAAATATGTCTCAGTTTTCGTACCCTGGTACTCGGGTGCAACATTCCAGACGCTTTACTAACACTCTCCCGACTTGGAGAGTCAGTCCCTTTAACCTCCTGTTTGGCCCAGTTTGCAATTTCTGCGGAAGATGAACAGGAATAGCGAGAACCAATGAGAGACTAGCTGGAGGTGTCTGGACGGGCAAATTTAACTCTCATTTCCCACCAGGAAGAGGAAATAACCAAAGGCTCAGCGTGCCGTGCCGGAACCAGATTAGGGCCTGAAGCCATCCTGCGGTGTTGCGGCCAGCTCACAAGAAAACGAGTTGAAGAAAGGAGCTCAGGGGCACTGTAATTCACAAACCTGCAGAGTTATAAATGACAACTATCGTCCAAAAATATACTGAAGTAAGGCTGCCAAGAGGACTTGAAAGTGGGGCAGAATTGCAGGAAACCGATTTCAGGAGGTAGACTGGAATTGCATTGAAAGCATAGGAAAAGAGGCAGAACGTCCACAATGATGCACTTGGCCAAAAAGGGCGTATGCGTTTTTTCCTGAATATATTCAGGAAAGAACGCATACGCCCTTTTTGGCCAACCAAGCAAGCTTGCAAAGGAAATCTGCACTACAATGAAGTCTCACTTCCCCCCGGTCAAAAGGGCCATCTGAAAAAAGTGTAAAATCCAGAAAGGCAGGACAGGCCATGGAGAACTGGGAGCCTTGTTATGCTGATGGGCGGGATGTAAACTGCCAACAGACACTCGGGAGAAGTGTATGGTGTTTCCTGAAACATCTAAAAAACAAAGCAACAGAGCCTAGGGCACTTCCACTTATGGTCCTATAGCTTAGGGAAATTAAAATCAAAAAGATACAGCCACCCCAATGTTTGGGACGCCTCTGTTTACAAGAACCTCGTTTACCGTACAAGTTCAATATCACAGAAAGTGAAAAATGGATAAAGAACTTGTGGTACTTACGTACAATGCAGTATCACTCAGCAGTGAAATCTATGCCATCAGGCCCGTAGCAGCACAATGAGTGGATTCAGGTACGATGATTCTAACTGAAATAAGTCACACAGAAAAAGAAACATCATAAGATATCAGTAATACACGGAATGTAAACTTGGCTACACAGGAACTGAATTACAGAACAGAACAGGGTCTCAAATTTAGAAAACCAACTTATGCTTGCTTAAGGGGAAAGGTGAGTTGGGGTGCTGCATAAAACCAGAGATTGAAATGAGCACAGATAAAGTTCCTTAAGCCAAATATGGAATAGACAAGAGCTACTCCTTGCTCAACGAAATGGACTCAACACCGCATATTAAACGCCTAAGAATGTACCTGACTCTTAAGTATCTTAAAACCTATGGATTGCTATGTCTCCGAAAGAGAATCAAGCATGTGTACAGGGACATAAACGCAGCAGTGATAGGATTGGAGAGGTTCGGTGAGCAAATGAAGACCCTTTGAAGTCATATTGCATGGTACCCATTCCACGGGTTTCAACTACCCAGGTTTAAGGTATTCTTCCTTCAGCTAAAACATGCATGTGGAACCTAGAGTATGATCAACCATGTGATCGGGAGACGTGTTCAAATATGTCTCAGTTTTCGTACCCTGGTACTCGGGTGCAACATTCCAGACGCTTTACTAACACTCTCCCGACTTGGAGAGTCAGTCCCTTTAACCTCCTGTTTGGCCCAGTTTGCAATTTCTGCGGAAGATGAACAGGAATAGCGAGAACCAATGAGAGACTAGCTGGAGGTGTCTGGACGGGCAAATTTAACTCTCATTTCCCACCAGGAAGAGGAAATAACCAAAGGCTCAGCGTGCCGTGCCGGAACCAGATTAGGGCCTGAAGCCATCCTGCGGTGTTGCGGCCAGCTCACAAGAAAACGAGTTGAAGAAAGGAGCTCAGGGGCACTGTAATTCACAAACCTGCAGAGTTATAAATGACAACTATCGTCCAAAAATATACTGAAGTAAGGCTGCCAAGAGGACTTGAAAGCGGGGCAGAATTGCAGGAAACCGATTTCAGGAGGTAGACTGGAATTGCATTGAAAGCATAGGAAAAGAGGCAGAACGTCCACAATGATGCACTTGGCCAAAAAGGGCGTATGCGTTTTTTCCTGAATATATTCAGGAAAGAACGCATACGCCCTTTTTGGCCAACCAAGCAAGCTTGCAAAGGAAATCTGCACTACAATGAAGTCTCACTTCCCCCCGGTCAAAAGGGCCATCTGAAAAAAGTGTAAAATCCAGAAAGGCAGGACAGGCCATGGAGAACTGGGAGCCTTGTTATGCTGATGGGCGGGATGTAAACTGCCAACAGACACTCGGGAGAAGTGTATGGTGTTTCCTGAAACATCTAAAAAACAAAGCAACAGAGCCTAGGCCACTTCCACTTATGGTCCTATAGCTTAGGGAAATTAAAATCAAAAAGACACAGCCACCCCAATGTTTGGGACGCCTCTGTTTACAAGAACCTCGTTTACCGTACAAGTTCAATATCACAGAAAGTGAAAAATGGATAAAGAACTTGTGGTACTTACGTACAATGCAGTATCACTCAGCAGTGAAATCTATGCCATCAGGCCCGTAGCAGCACAATGAGTGGATTCAGGTACGATGATTCTAACTGAAATAAGTCACACAGAAAAAGAAACATCATAAGATATCAGTAATACACGGAATGTAAACTTGGCTACACAGGAACTGAATTACAGAACAGAACAGGGTCTCAAATTTAGAAAACCAACTTATGCTTGTTTAAGGGTAAAGGTGAGTTGGGGTGCTGCATAAAACCAGAGATTGAAATGAGCACAGATAAAGTTCCTTAAGCCAAATATGGAATAGACAAGAGCTACTCCTTGCTCAACGAAATGGACTCAACACCGCATATTAAACGCCTAAGAATGTACCTGACTCTTAAGTATCTTAAAACCTATGGATTGCTATGTCTCCGAAAGAGAATCAAGCATGTGTACAGGGACATAAACGCAGCAGTGATAGGATTGGAGAGGTTCGGTGAGCAAATGAAGACCCTTTGAAGTCATATTGCATGGTACCCATTCCACGGGTTTCAACTACCCAGGTTTAAGGTATTCTTCCTTCAGCTAAAACATGCATGCGGAACCTAGAGTATGATCAACCATGTGATCGGGAGACGTGTTCAAATATGTCTCAGTTTTCGTACCCTGGTACTCGGGTGCAACATTCCAGACGCTTTACTAACACTCTCCCGACTTGGAGAGTCAGTCCCTTTAACCTCCTGTTTGGCCCAGTTTGCAATTTCTGCGGAAGATGAACAGGAATAGCGAGAACCAATGAGAGACTAGCTGGAGGTGTCTGGACGGGCAAATTTAACTCTCATTTCCCACCAGGAAGAGGAAATAACCAAAGGCTCAGCGTGCCGTGCCGGAACCAGATTAGGGCCTGAAGCCATCCTGCGGTGTTGCGGCCAGCTCACAAGAAAACGAGTTGAAGAAAGGAGCTCAGGGGCACTGTAATTCACAAACCTGCAGAGTTATAAATGACAACTATCGTCCAAAAATATACTGAAGTAAGGCTGCCAAGAGGACTTGAAAGCGGGGCAGAATTGCAGGAAACCGATTTCAGGAGGTAGACTGGAATTGCATTGAAAGCATAGGAAAAGAGGCAGAACGTCCACAATGATGCACTTGGCCAAAAAGGGCGTATGCGTTTTTTCCTGAATATATTCAGGAAAGAACGCATACGCCCTTTTTGGCCAACCAAGCAAGCTTGCAAAGGAAATCTGCACTACAATGAAGTCTCACTTCCCCCCGGTCAAAAGGGCCATCTGAAAAAAGTGTAAAATCCAGAAAGGCAGGACAGGCCATGGAGAACTGGAGCCTTGTTATGCTGATGGGCGGGATGTAAACTGCCAACAGACACTCGGGAGAAGTGTATGGTGTTTCCTGAAAC